>NC_139921.1:24297535-24302535 GCF_963514095.1 Eutrigla gurnardus
GAATTAAATAGTAGTCAGAAAGGAGTCGCCGTGTCAAACACTCGGCATGTGTGATTGAGGTGCGTGGAAAGATGGCGTGACGGTGAATCTCCTTCCCCCGACAGCAGCAGCAGCGGGAGCGAGAGCTGAGGAAGCAGCACGAGAGGGAGCAGAGGAGGCGCTACGAGGAGATGGAGCAGCTCCGTCGAGAGGAGGAGAGGAGGCATGCGGAGAGAGAACAGGTGCTCCCTCTGATGTTACATGACAACACACATGGATGTACAAAGAGAATGCTTAGTGCCACGTAGTGATGGATCGATATGTTGTACCTCCTTGGTTTGGCCACTAGTGGCGCTCTTTCTGGACACTTGAGACAGACTGTGCATTCCTGAGTCGCTCTGATTTGACATATCCTTAAATATAATATTTTCCTAATGTTATTTTTTAAGTTTCAGACTCGCAGAACTCTGACATTTTATTAATCTAATCAAATGATTATTTATGTGATATGATTTTTTCCCCCTGCTCGTGGTCCCGTCCCCGTGTGTTGTTAGGTCACTTTCTTCTTTCAGCTCCCGGATCTTACCTGTAAAAACACTATCGTCCTTTTTTTTTTTTGACTCCAATCCATTTTTATTGCAGCATCTTATAATAATAATAATAGAGAAAGTTGGCGGCTGGCAGTCTGCTGGAGCACTAAGCTTTATGCAAACAAGTGCATGATGTCATCTGGTGGTTTTCGGAGCTAGCAACGCAAAAGATTTGTCTATTATAGTGCAAGAAAAACCCCAAATTGATGGATTTGTCTCTATCATTTGGCGATTCCCTGAATTCTCAAAGAAGTTGGATGGAGTGAAGAGATTATGACTTTTAGGAATGTTGTTGTTCTTTAGTGGCAGGAGTTCCCTGAAGACGGTTATGAAGTCATGCATTATAAAGCGCCCGTTGTTCTAGGAGTTTCCAGGGGAATGACTGCAAACAGACTTTCACAATAACCAAAGGCACTGTAGAGTCGTTGAATTATTGTGCAATAAGATCCAAACATCATCATCTGTCTTATTTAATCTGTATTCTATCAACAAATGCCCTTTGAGGCTTTATTCATTGCATACTCTTAAATAGAAAATACCAGAACTCCGCTTCTTTGAAGTAAAGACACATGTCCCAGTATAATATTATCAATATATCGGTGGAAGCTTGTAGGCTTGTGAAAGTTATAGGATTCTTGCATGTTTCGTACAGCTGGGCTCCTTTTCTCCCACTTCTGGTTCTGCTCTTCTGGTTCTGCTTTCCTGGTTCTGCTTTCCTGGTTCTGCTCTTCTGCTCTTCTGGTTCTGCTCTCCTGGTTCTGCTCTCCTGGTTCTGCTCTTGAACGTGTTCTCTATCCTCGTCAGTAGCTGACATCACCTCGTCCTCTCACTGAACTTGCTGCCGTCCTGCTGTATTTCTTTGTTTGTCCCTATCTCTATCTCTTTGTCATATTTCATATGCTTCATCTGCCTTCTGACTCTTCTCCTCATTCACAGGAGAGATGATCACCTCTGTGTCTCTCTTGTCTGCATCTGATGCTCAGATTTCCTGACGCTGTTCTGTTTCTCTGTCCTTGTGCCGACGCTGCTCAGGAGTATATCCGTAGACAGCTGGAGGAGGAACAGAGGCAGTTAGAGATCCTCCAGCAGCAGCTCCTACAAGAACAGGCGTTACTGATGGTAACCATAGCACTCGGCGTGCTACTACTGCTCCCATCTGTGCTGTGTCTACCCCCCCCTCCCCCCCTCCCCCATCGCATGCACCCAGCTGAGGAACTCGCTGTGAATCCACAGCCTGAGTCGCTCCGCCTGTTAGCAACAAGTTTGAGGAAAGACTTGTCTCCGCCGCTTGTTGTTGTCTTCAGTGATCGCATTAAGTGCACCGTTTGGTTGGCTGGATCGTCAAAGATTCCCCGGCGGGGTGGAAACGGTTTTCAGCTCTCACGTCTCAGTGGCCCCGGTCTGATCTAACCGCTTCGTGTTAGTGCGAGGAATCTGTAGTATTAGTCCACAGCTCCCAATATTCATACTCGAGTTCCCCCCCCCTCTCCCTGCTGCCACCTGGTCATTTCCCTTTATCCATCCTCAGCCTTCCAACTGGGATTTCTTCACTGTGGAAGCTGTTTGTGTTCCATACACATGATTCCTGATATCTGTGTCTATTTTAACACATGTGGCTCAAAATCTGGTATTTGCAAATACAGACACAATTGAGGGATAATCAGCGCTAATAAAATCTCCCCAATCTCCTAAAACACTCAACTCCACACATCTGGAAAGTTCAAATTATTTATGAATTATTTGCAGCTACCAATTTTTCTCACCACCGATCACTGAATGCATTAATTCCCTCACGTGTTTGGTGTTTCTCACGATCTCTCCCTTCCTACATCCACCCCCGTCTCTCCCCCCACCTCCCTCTTGTGCCGCCAGGAGTACAAACGTAAGCAGGTAGAGGAGCAGCGGCAGGCGGAGCGGCTCCAGAGGCAGCTCCAGCAGGAGAGAGCCTACCTGGTGTCTCTGCAGCAGCAGCAGCAGCAGGACGGCAGGCAGGCCGACAAGAAACCGCTCTACCATTACAAAGATATCATCAATCCCAATGACAAGCCGGCCTGGGCCAAAGAGGTGAGTCCCGGCACGCTGGAAGTAGCAGGAGTTGTTTCCCCCCGAATCAAATTTTTGATCACTATTGTACATTAAACACAACCAGTTCTTGTGTTCACATCTTATTCAGCAGGTCTTCCTCGACGCTGCAGTCCTGACGGAGACTGCGGAGTGTGTGTTTGTGTTTGTGTGTGTTGTTGCTTACCCTCCTCTGACTCTGACTCCTAGGTCCCGATGCAGCACCTTCAGGGTAACCCGCCCCGCAGCCAACTGCGACAACACCAGTCGTTCAACCAGCCAGCTTCGTCCCCCGGCTCTCATTGCCAACACAGAGCTCAGGTGCCGAGGCGGTCCACGTCCCATGTTGCCCAGCTCCTCCCCACCCACCTCCCCAATATCCGCATCTCACTAGAGCCCGGGGAGCTCCTCGATCCGGGGTTGAAGCAGGAGATAAGTGAGCAGGTCAGAGAGTTCAGGGCTCAGAATCTCCGTCAGAGGGGGCGGAGCCCGGGGCCCATCCAGGACCACGGCCAGGCTCCTGGCCATGGGCCCGGTATGAGACATAACGAGCATTCTAGTCAAGGGCCAGTCAGCCAGTGTAAGGCAGGCAGGCCTGTCTCTGCCCCCAGCCAGGGGCTAAAGCCTCAGGAGCTCCAGTTTAAAGCCTTTCAACCTCCTCCTCAGCTCCCAAGACAGGTCCAGGGACCTCAGTCTGGATCTAACCCTGCAGTCACACTGGTTAGTGCCGGTCGTCGCAACAGGTCACACTCACCTAACTGTAGAATAGATGTAGACATAGAACCGGAGTATCGGGCAGGGGGGTGGAGGTTGGCCGTCAGCCACGAGAACCTCATGGTGCCCTCGGACTGGGAGGCCGACCCAACCGATCCCCTCGCCCAATCCTTCCCTCCCAACGCTCTCTCCGCCGCCCTGCCTCGATGCAGGAACTCCTACTCACCTGGCTCCGGCACTTCCAAACTTCTTGAAGTGCCCGTTTGCAGCACCTTCCTTCCTCCAGCTGAGAGGCGGCGCAGCATGTGTGACCTTGGGGCTTCTGCCCCGGCAAGCCTGCTCAGACAGGAGCTGGCTGAGTGTGGACCCAGGCGTCGCTCCGCTGAGCTCTTGACCCCCATGGGCCCAACCAGTCCGGCTTCCTCGTGTAGCCTTTCTCCTCACTGTTCCCCAAAATCCTCCTCCTCCTCCTCGTGGTCCTACGGTAGCTTCCCCTCGGTGTTCTCTCCACCTCCCCCCTCCCACCTCCCCCCGCCCAACCAGGTGTTCAGCTCACCTGGGGCTTCTCCCCACTGCTCCCCGTATGGCTCTCCCATCGGATCTCAGACCCGGATCTGCATCACATCTGTTGATGCAGAGTACTAGACCCTTGTCCAAAGCATATAAGAACACACACACACACACACACACACACATCTTTTTATCCTTGTATATCTGACAGAAATAATGCCTTCCTAATCCTCACCTTCACGTAATGGTTGCATTAAGGGCACACACTTCTTTTGCGTCTGCTTAGTATACGGTGAACTGACAGCTTAATTTAATTAAACAAAAACATAAAACCAAAGTCCAAAAAATTGTGTGTTTATGTATTTGACACATCCCTGTACGCACATATATATATATATATATATATATAATATTTTATTCTATACTGGGTCTGAGTTCGGAGAGGTGCCGATAGAGGGACAGTTTCTAATATCACCCCCCCATCTATAGGTAGCTTAGTTAGCCACAGCCCTGTCGACCCCCCACCCTCACACCCCCTGCTAGTCACCCTCATCACACCCCCCCCTCATCACCCAGCCCCCCACAACGCACCACGGCAATCCCACTCCTAGCCATGTTGGTGGTGATGTCATCCGGGAAACCCATCCCGACGTCTTTCCGGTCAGTCAACCAGTCGATCAGAATCCTGGCTTGGTGGTGGTGCTGGCTAAGTGCTGGTGGGTGCTGGCTAAGTGCTGCTGCTGCTGGTGGTGGTGGTGGTGGTGGCGGCCCCTCTTCGTGTCGATGCAGCACGGGGGTCACAATTAACTCCCTCTCTTAGAATCGTGGCAGAAAGATCTTTTGGGTGGCTGGAGATGAAGCCCAAACCCAAAAGGTCTTTCTCCTTCCGAATGAGTCTTCTAACACTAATCTCTCCATCTTTTCGAAGGTCAGCGGATGCGTGCGCTATCCTCCATCACCTACTGCCTCCACAGATTCAAATCTCACTCGGAATCACGGCAGTGCTTCTCCTGATATCTTTCCATCGGTTCTAACTGTTTGTCTGCAATTCTCTCCTTCGCCAGTAGTTGCCTTTCACGTTTTTGAGTTGTTTTCTGCTGCCATATATACAGTACGTCATAGTCTTATTGTAACTAACACAGATTT
>NC_139921.1:24307535-24385035 GCF_963514095.1 Eutrigla gurnardus
ACACCAAGCCAACTGGGATTTAGGCAACAAGGGGAGAGTGAAAACAAAAGGAGGGAAATGTCCTGCATTCAGACTTTATTATCTTCTTCTACTTGTTCTTCTTGTAGACGACGATCCTCTGTCCTTTGTTTCTCAAGCAAACCTTTCTGTCTCTCAGGGAGAGGAGAGGAGGAGAGGAGGCCACGCGGAGAGTAATGGCTTCGGTAACCACGGCAACCTGCCTGACCTGGTGCAGCAGAGCAACTCTCCCTCGGCCACACCCACCTCCGCCCTGCAGGAGCTGGGCGACATGGCCGAGGTGGGACACACACACACACACACACACACACAATAAGAACATGATTACAATAAGAATATATATAAATAGTACAGATGTTAATATTTGAAGCATCTTTCAGAAACAAAGTAAGCGATGACCTTGGTATGAATTCAGGAACCTGGTGATGTGTTAATAGAGGCTGCTGGGTTTCTGTGTTACAGTTTGGTCTGGGCGGGTCCAAATCCTCCTTCACCCCATTCGTTGACCCCCGTGTCTATCAAACCTCCCCGAGTGAGAACGACGATGACGCCTCAGCGGAAGGTAAGCGGAGCGCAAGGAAGCGTTGGCCACACGTTTTTGCATATTCACCCTTTTTTTTTTTTTTTTGTCTGTCCACAGAATGAAATCAGTTGTTGTTTTTCTTCCCCAGCCATGTTTGCTAACGAGCTGCTAAGGCAGGAGCAGGCCAGACTCAACGAAGCCAGGAAGATCTCCGTGGTCAACGTCAACCCGACCAACATCCGACCCCACAGTGACACGCCGGAGATCCGCAAATACAAGAAACGCTTCAACTCCGAGATCCTGTGTGCCGCGCTCTGGGGTAGGAGGCAGCGTCTTCCCCAGAAAACAGGACATTCTCATGTCTGTCCGTGTGTGTGACACGTGTGTGTGTATGTGTGTGTGTGTGTGCAGGCGTCAACCTGCTGGTGGGGACAGAGAATGGACTCATGCTGCTGGACCGGAGTGGACAGGGGAAAGTCTACAACCTGATCACCAGGCGGCGCTTCCTGCAGATGGATGTGCTGGAAGGCCTGAACGTGCTGGTCACCATATCTGGTAGGTGGAGCACAGACGCTGTAGGACATCCGGCACTTATTCAGGTCGTTTTTATAGGTCACTATAAATCTCTGGGTTTTCATGGCTGTGGATTGGATCCCCCCTCCCCTTGTCCCTCTCAGGGAAGAAGAACAAGCTGCGTGTCTACTACTTGTCCTGGCTGAGGAACCGAATATTACACAACGACCCGGAAGTGGAGAAGAAGCAGGGCTGGATCACCGTCGGGGAGCTGGAGGGCTGTGTGCATTATAAAGTTGGTAAGTGGTCTGCAAATAAACAGGAATAGTCTACATTCACGTGATTCATATTTCATATGAAGCTGCAACATTAACACAGGAGGCAAAACATCTATAGGTTCAGATATTATACAGTAGACTAACTGACTTCAAAACATCTATAGGTTCAAATATAAAGTAGACTAACTGACTTTAAAAGATCTATAGGTTCAAATATACAGTAGACTAACTGACTTTAAAACATCTATAGGTTCAGATATTATACAGTAGACTAACTGACTTTAAAACATCTATAGGTTCAAATATTATACAGTAGACTAACAGACTTTAAAACATCTATAGGTTCAAATATTATACAGTAGACTAACAGACTTTAAAACATCTATAGGTTCAAATATTATGCAGTAGACTAACAGACTTTAAAACATCTATAGGTTCAGATATTATACAGTAGACTAACTGACTTCAAAACATCTATAGGTTCAAATATAAAGTAGACTAACTGACTTTAAAAGATCTATAGGTTCAAATATACAGTAGACTAACTGACTTTAAAACATCTATAGGTTCAGATATTATACAGTAGACTAACTGACTTTAAAACATCTATAGGTTCAAATAGTATACAGTAGACTAACTGACTTTAAAACATCTATAGGTTCAAATATTATACAGTAGACTAACTGACTTCAAAACATCTATAGGTTCAAATATAAAGTAGACTAACTGACTTTAAAAGATCTATAGGTTCAAATATACAGTAGACTAACTGACTTTAAAACATCTATAGGTTCAGATATTATACAGTAGACTAACTGACTTTAAAACATCTATAGGTTCAAATATTATACAGTAGACTAACAGACTTTAAAACATCTATAGGTTCAAATATTATACAGTAGACTAACAGACTTTAAAACATCTATAGGTTCAAATATTATGCAGTAGACTAACAGACTTTAAAACATCTATAGGTTCAGATATTATACAGTAGACTAACTGACTTCAAAACATCTATAGGTTCAAATATAAAGTAGACTAACTGACTTTAAAAGATCTATAGGTTCAAATATACAGTAGACTAACTGACTTTAAAACATCTATAGGTTCAGATATTATACAGTAGACTAACTGACTTTAAAACATCTATAGGTTCAAATATTATACAGTAGACTAACAGACTTTAAAACATCTATAGGTTCAAATATTATACAGTAGACTAACAGACTTTAAAACATCTATAGGTTCAAATATTATGCAGTAGACTAACAGACTTTAAAACATCTATAGGTTCAGATATTATACAGTAGACTAACTGACTTCAAAACATCTATAGGTTCAAATATAAAGTAGACTAACTGACTTTAAAAGATCTATAGGTTCAAATATACAGTAGACTAACTGACTTTAAAACATCTATAGGTTCAGATATTATACAGTAGACTAACTGACTTTAAAACATCTATAGGTTCAAATAGTATACAGTAGACTAACTGACTTTAAAACATCTATAGGTTCAAATATTATACAGTAGACTAACTGACTTTAAAACATCTATAAGTTCAAATATTATACAGTAGACTAACTGACTTTAAAACATCTATAGGTTCAGATATTATACAGTAGACTAACAGACTTTAAAACATCTATAGGTTCAGATATTATACAGTAGACTAACAGACTTTAAAACATCTATAGGTTCAGATATTATACAGTAGACTAACAGACTTTAAAACATCTATAGGTTCAGATATTATACAGTAGACTAACTGACTTCAAAACATCTATAGGTTCAAATATAAAGTAGACTAACTGACTTTAAAAGATCTATAGGTTCAAATATACAGTAGACTAACTGACTTTAAAACATCTATAGGTTCAGATATTATACAGTAGACTAACAGACTTTAAAACATCTATAGGTTCAGATATTATACAGTGGACTAACTGACTTCAAAACATCTATAGGTTCAAATATAAAGTAGACTAACTGACTTTAAAAGATCTATAGGTTCAAATATACAGTAGACTAACTGACTTTAAAACATCTATAGGTTCAGATATTATACAGTAGACTAACTGACTTTAAAACATCTATAGGTTCAAATATTATACAGTAGACTAACAGACTTTAAAACATCTATAGGTTCAAATATTATACAGTAGACTAACAGACTTTAAAACATCTATAGGTTCAGATATTATACAGTAGACTAACAGACTTTAAAACATCTATAGGTTCAGATATTATACAGTAGACAAACTGACTTTAAAACATCTATAGGTTCAGATATTATACAGTAGACTAACAGACTTTAAAACATCTATAGGTTCAAATATTATACAGTAGACTAACTGACTTTAAAACATCTAAAGGTTCAAATATTATACAGTAGACTAACTGACTTTAAAACATCTATAGGTTCAGATATTATACAGTAGACTAACAGACTTTAAAACATCTATAGGTTCAAATATTATACAGTAGACTAACTGACTTTAAAACATCTATAGGTTCAGATATTATACAGTAGACTAACTGACTTTAAAACATCTATAGGTTCAAATAGTATACAGTAGACTAACTGACTTTAAAACATCTATAGGTTCAGATATACAGTAGACTAACTGACTTTAAAACATCTATAGGTTCAGATATACAGTAGGCTGTAAAACTTAAATAAAGAGGATTTGTAGTTTTTAATTTGCCATTTCTAACTGAATTTAGTGCCAATTAGATTGCTTCATTGCTTTTTATTCCTTTAATGTCAATTTAACAACAGTGTATTCTGGTTATAGCAACCCAATGACTTTTCCGCACATTAATGAACAATATTTAGACTAATAAGGAGAGTGTGGTTTATGAATCACCTCCTAACAAATAGAAACATGGCTGTTCCTGTTCCCACTGTGTACGTGTCTTCTTCTGTCCTGTTTCCAGTGAAGTACGAGAGGATTAAGTTCCTGGTGATTGCTCTGAAGAACTCTGTGGAGATCTATGCCTGGGCTCCCAAACCCTACCACAAGTTCATGGCCTTCAAGGTACGCACATGCAGGCATCAACCTCCCGGACGTCCGGACGCCGTGTGTCTGACTTCCTCTTCTCCTCCTCTCAGTCCTTCACCGAGCTGCAGCACCGCCCCCAGCTGGTCGACCTGACGGTGGAGGAGGGCCAGAGGTTAAAGGTCATCTACGGCTCCAGCGTGGGCTTCCACGTCGTCGACGTGGACTCGGGCAACCCTTACGACATCTACATCCCCTCGCATGTAAGCCGTTTCTCTCACGTCTGATACGCTTGAACGCAGAGGTGATGAAGGTCGGCGGAGACGATCGGCTTCCTCGGAATATGACGACTTGTTATTTCTTGACAAAGCACCTGGTTGATTGATTAGCCGCTGTGCAAGTAGATGCTCGTTTAGTTTGGCTCCGAGTATCTGGGTGTTAAGGACTGTTATGTGTTCACCCAAAGAATGTTATTGGCCGTTTGCCGTGGCAGCGTGCGGGGCAGTCATGAATTCCAGTCACTCATGGACGCTCGGTGCGTCCTCAGTGGATGCACGTCACATCCAATGAGTTTGTGTGTTTGTTCCACGCTCTAGATGCGATGGCAGGACAAACCGATGGACTCGGATGTGAGGACAGGCGGTCGAGAAAGACAGAATATTCCTCTCCAGATGATTTGTCCCTTTTTAATCCGTGCTTCCTCTCTCTCCCCTCCCCTCCCCTCCCCTGCCAACTTCTTCTTCCAGTGTGCCAAACAGACGAAGGTGACATCCTGCCACAACCCTTTAGACTAGAGTAGATGTTTAGTAAAAACCAAAACCTCTAGTGGATGCACAGAAGTACTACATGCGTGGATGTGTCAGTTCATTAGAGTAGAGATTAACCGACGCTGGAGCTAGAAACGGGGGTGCGTGAGGAAATTCATCTTGCCCACGGGACACGTCCCAAAAGATGCAAAGATTCATGCTGGAGAGAAAAAGCAGAAAACTGCAGAATTAAAGCCGATTCCAAATATTGATCAGAATGATTGGCAGCACTTGAACTGAGCTGAGTGTTCCTCGTGGCTGAAGATGAGTTCCTTCCGTCACCTCACTGTCACTCATTCATTTCACCGATATGATCCCTAGTTGAGTCCCGAAGTGTAGTTTGGAGTCCCGAGCCCAGGACGATGGTTCTCTGAGGTGTGTGTGTGTGTGTGTTTATGTTCCCGACGCGATTGCAGTTCCTTTTAATTAAGAGAGAAGTGCTACAGTTCGTGCACGTATAATACAGAGCCAGGCTTGTCAGACAGTCTGAACCCTGCTTCTGATGTTTGGACGCCTCGCCGACGCCGGCTTTAGAGGATTACAGTACGCGAAGGCCAGTCCCAAACATAAAATGTCAAAGAGCGGGCCACATTCTGTTGTGTTAAATGTCCATAATGAAACCCCTGTAATATTTTTAATCCACGGTAGATTCTGATTCCATTCTGGCAGATTTTAATGAAGCTGTGTGTGCATAGATCCAGAGCCAGGTGACGCCCCACGCCATCGTGGTGCTGCCCAAGACGGACGGCATGGAGATGCTGCTGTGCTACGAGGACGAGGGCGTCTACGTCAACACCTACGGGCGGATCACCAAGGACGTGGTGCTGCAGTGGGGAGAGATGCCTACCTCTGTTGGTGCGTCCACACACACACACACACACACACACACACACACACACACACACACACACACACACATGTTCAGTTGGATTTTAATCATCAATGGAGTCATTAAAGCATCATAGAGAAACACCAAGTTCAAAGATGCAAATTAAAAATCACTGAGGTTTAAATGAATGCAGCTGTGTGTGTGTGTGTGTGTGTGTGTGTGTGTGTGTGTGTGTGTGTGTGTGTGTGTGTGTGTGTGTGTGTGTGTGTGTGTGTGTGTGTGTGTGTGTGTGTGTGTGTGTGTGTGTGTGTTTCAATCAGAAGTGTGTGTATTCTGGGAGAACTGAACTCGTGTGACGATCATTTGAGGTTTAATTGCATTTAACAATCAGCCTTCACAGGAAGAAGATGGGGGGAGGGAGGGGGGGTAAAAGTTTGAGAAAGATGTCAAATGGATAAAGATGATATTCAATAGTAAATGTAAAAGGAAAAGTGAAAAGAGTGTGGTTTCTTAGGGAAAGTGAATACTGCCCTCATGTGGCTGCCAGTGGTACAACACTTTGAAAGCCACCATGGTTTGTCATCCAGGTGGTTTCCCATTGTGTTGAATGCTTCCTTGTGTTTTCTCTCCACCAGCCTACATCCACTCTAATCAGATTATGGGCTGGGGCGAGAAAGCCATAGAGATCCGCTCCGTGGAGACGGGTCACCTGGACGGAGTCTTCATGCACAAGAGAGCCCAGAGACTCAAGTTCCTGTGTGAGCGCAATGACAAGGTAAGAAAACAGGGATTCTGTCCCGGCTTTTAGTGCAAACATTAGAACGTATGTTGCACATATGATATGCACAAAGAAATCATTTTAAATGCAAAATAAACGCTTTGAATGCACGAGGAGTTGCATTTCCACACAACCAGCTTTCCAGGGACAGGGTGTGGGTTTTGGGGACATCTAGTGGTGCGGCTGCAGATTGCAACCAACCCAGTTTCACAAGCATGTCAGAGGAATACGGCCTTCGGGTCAAAGAGCCAGTCTTTGGTTTGTCCATTCTGGGTTACCGTAGAAACACTCCCTGTGTAGATATGAAGGGCTCATTATATTATATATTATACACTCATGAAACCACAGTTAGGAATATTGTACTTAATGTCTGCTAGTAGATACAGAAGTCATTATTTGTGATCTGTATGTTATTGAGATTTGAAAATGAGGATCTCTCTCTCTCTCTCTGCAGGTATTCTTTGCATCGGTGCGTTCGGGAGGCAGCAGCCAAGTCTTCTTCATGACCCTCAACAGAAGCTCTATGATGAACTGGTGATGGCTCCTCCCACTGTCCACCATGCCTCGCCCTCCCACTGGCCCGCCGGCGACGCCCACCTCGACCCCCCCGACAGGCACGAACCCAGACCGAGGGAGGGGCCACACGTGTCTTCTAACACTGGAGAGACTAAAACAAAAACGCATAGAACAAACGAGTAGAGGAGAAAAAAGGACCCGCTCTAAATGAAGAGACACTCTAGTTCACGTCGGGGTCGGGCGAAGCCATCGCTCCTCCACCGGCTGGCAAACTGACTTTCAATATTCTCCCTCTGTGTCTGTAAGCTGTAGAAACACACTGTACTCCTCCTTCTCTCCTCTCCTCCCTCCCGGTACATCTAGTCATCACTCTTTTCCTTTGACAACACTTCCTATCTGCCGTGCGTGTGGGGCTTACTCCGGAGAACTTCCAGCTCGGAGGTCCGAGGTCGGAGGAATGAGGTTTAAATTAAAATAGATTCTTCTGAATATGGTGAGGCCACACATCTACTCCGGGTGTCGGCAGGAGGAAGCAGACAGCCTGATTGATTTCTGTACTCGTCTGTCACTCCTCCTCCTCTCCTCCTCCTCCTCTCCTCCCTTCTTTCCGGGCCCTCTGTAAAACCAAATGTGTGGTTTGGTGATCGATCGTGATTTCGGCTGATAGAGATGCGGCGAGACAATCTGCCGTCATCGGCGGTTTGTCACGGCAAAGATAGCCGTCTCTGTCCCTTTAAAACGACCCCCCCCCCCCCCTCTCACTCCTCACCCCCCCCCGTTTTCACTCTTATGTCTTTAAACTCTGAAGGTGCTGCATCAGATCTACTGTAACATTCAATGAACGATGAGTCGCCGTTCTTCTTTCCTGTGAGTCAGCCGGTCTTTGAAGCGTGGCGAAATGTATAGCACATCTGTGTTTCTGAAATCAGGAGTGTGTGTGTGTGTGTGTGTGTGTGAGTGTGTGTTTGAATTTGAATCATCACAGATCGACGACCAGAAAAAGAGTCAAGTCATTCTCTGTGCGTGAACTTTGACCTGAATGCCATGGAAGCTACGTTGAGCGTGTTGACGTGCAGGTTTCCGATGTTATCTGGAGATTTTATGACGTCCGACCGCCAAGCATTTTAAAGACGGGCAATATTAGTGGTTGATTTATTTTTGGATTCATATTTTTCTTAATCACAGTGGTGTTTTCTTTTCTTTTCTTTTTTTTTTTTGCCGACTCACAAATCCGGCCATGCTGCGCGGAGGAACGTGAAGACGCTAACCCCCGAACGCGACCTCAGCAGAACACAGTGTGCATGTGAGAGATGGCGTCTCTTTAGCAATCATGCTCTTCCCTGATTGGTTCTTCTGAGGCTCCCGCCTGTTTGTAACGTGGCGTAGCATGACGTAAGCAAAACAAAACAGTGGAGGCCGAGAGACGATCGCTCATGTTCTCATTAACGGTTTGAAGGCTCTTCTGATGGAGATGAACACGTGATTGGATATGAATATGACGAGCTCAACCATGAATACATGCTGTATAAACACTATGAGGGGGACTAGTTTCTCATCCACACTGGACAGCACTGTAATGCACATTAGTCAGCCTGATGATGCATTGAAATCAAGTTTTTCATTTTCTTTTTGTCCTTTTTTTTTCTTCAAATGCAGTTATATTTCCAAGGACTTTTTACACATCCACACAGTAGCCGTTCCTGCACATCTGCAAGTTAGGTTCACTGATCTCTGTTAGGGGAGCAGGCTAACATTTTAGCAATAACAAGCCGAGCTGAAGAAAAAAAACACTGTCTTCCCTGTGTGTGCATGCATGTATCTGTGTGTATTATTAATAAGCAAGTGTGAATGGGGCATTATTATTATTATTATTATTATTATTATTATTATTCTGTTTGTCCATCACCGATCCACTCCTCCCATTGGACAAGGCTGATGGTCACGGAGGATTCTCCTTTCAACGACGGATCCGCTGGATTCTTTGTTCATTTTCTTCTTTTCTTCATTGTGAAAGAGCGTTACTAATGTCCTCATTTGGGATGTATTTGTTTGTAAAAGAGATACTGTAAGAGAGAAATAAATGAAACTAGAGCATTATGCTTCTGGAGTTGTGTTGGGTTTTTTGTGTGTTTAAGAGAAAGCCTTGTCTTCTTTCTTTTTTTTTGCAAGTGTGCACATTTTTATCTCGATGACCCTCAGACTTTGTCCATCCCCCTAGGTGTATCATTAACAGTGTGTGTGTGTGCGTGCGTGTGTCAGTGAGTGGACAGTGGGAATAGTGTCCAAATGGCAACATATTAAAAAAAAAAATCCCAACTTTGAATCTGAGCAGCAACGTGAGCCGTTCCATTATTGATCCAGATATTGTGTATATATTGTCCATAATGTAGCAGCCGGGAAGAAGCGTCCAGAATGTCTCACCCTTATCATTTTACAGCTTTGCTCTAGTAATGATTGGATTTATGGAGGAGAAATAAGAAGCTTCATTTATAATGTCAGAGTTCAGTCAGCACGGTGGCTCTGTATGTATGTGTGTGTGTGCATGTGTGTGTGCATGTGTGTGTACATGTGTGTGTGTGCATGTGTCAGCCGATTAGTGAGTGGACACAGTGTGATCGAGCATGCAGCTCCATTGATCATTACCAACCCTCCTGGCTGACACTCTGGAGCCATCATGGAGTCGGGGAAGGTGAGGCGACTCTCTTTTCCGTGTCGTTGCTGGAACGATGATGATATTCTGACGAGCAGCTCTTTTTCCCTCGTGTGTTTGTCCTCCAGGAGATCACACTGAATTCAGTTCTCGTGAGAAGATCACCTGTTTTCGTTTGAGCCTTCTCACGGAACGAAATGATCGTTCATGCACTTTGATTTTTAGAGTGTGTGTGTGTGTGTTATCTAAATGATTACTTTTCATGTCCACAGCAGTTAACAGGTACTTTGGCCCTGGCTGTGTTCACAGCAACTCTGGGCTCGCTGCAGTATGGATACAGTATTGGAGTCATCAATGCACCCCAGAAGGTAGGCTCCTTTAACCGGTCTGAATGAACTCACTGCACCCTGTGGACCTTTACCCTGACAGAAATGTGTGTGAGGAAATAATACTCCGAGGGACCAAAGGACGGACATCTGATGTTCTCTGGCCTGTAATGAGTCTTTTCCCTGGACCTGGATCGATGTACATCACATTTTAGAGGTTTAGAGAGACATGTTAGTTAGTTTTTCTTGGTGCTGGGGGTGGCCATAGATATTACAGGGGCATGTATATTTCAGTGGGTTAAGGCTCAGGGTCAGTGCCCTAAGGGGAGAAAGGTCAAAATGTTAATTAATACGTAGATACCACCGTGAAAGTTTTCCAGTCGATTACTTACATTAAGGGAATTACCTTTTGTAGTACAAGTCATCAACAGTAGATAACTATTGTAATCTTTTTGTCTGTAATTATTAAGAAATATCATATACTCTATATTTGGTTCAGTTTTTTTCAAAAACTTGGAAAATGTGAGTAAATGAGGCATTAATTAAGGCTAACTGTTAGTGAATTTAGGTGAAATCTACAGACACAAATAGACAGAGTAAAGATCTAAATGTGTATTTTGGATGTTTCTTTCCACTAGTCTGAAAGAAAAATGATATATATATATATATATATATATATTAGTGCTGTCAATCGATTAAAAAAATGTAACTAATTAATCGCACAATTTGCCGTAATTAATCGCAATTAATCGCTTTCTTTCTTCTTAAGAATAAAGTATGTTATAATGGATATTTAAATGTTAAAATGGTGGAATTTATGCAGAATCAACACAAAGGAAGTATTTAAATTCAAATACTATTGTTAAATAGCAGCTTTTTTTTAACTTTAAGCACAGATTCTCTCATGTGAACTACAGATTTCCAAAGAAACCATCAAGAGGCCATCAAAATGAACTGTCAGCTTAAAAAAAAAGGCATATTTCTTATATGCACTAACAGGACATTTCAAAAAGAACATGCAAATATGGAAAAAAGAACAAGGAAAGCACAGACACGGAGAGCAGCGAGTACACACACTTTCATTAGTGGTCACATGACCAACCCCCATTGTTTTTACTCGTCGATAGATAGGAACTTTAAAGACCATTAAATACATGAAAATGTTACGGACCGCCACTTTAAGTGAACTAAATTGGCAGAATTGTCCTTCTGTTTAACTGACGTCTTCTCTCCTTGAATGTAATATAGCATAATAAATGTCATAAATACTATTCAAATGTGTAAAAAAAGAAGAAATGATTGTATATTCTGTCTGCTTTTGACCCGTCTCCGTGTGCGTTGCCGTGACTGTATACCTGTCGGCGTGTCATAGGTAATTGAGAAGCATTATGGGCGGTCACTGGGGGTGTGGTCAGAGACGGCCGCCGCCCTGGCAGGAAACGGCACGGGAGAAGAAGACGAGTCCTTGGAGGCGGGACAACACCCGACCGTGGTCATGTACTGGTCGTTGTCGGTGGCCATCTACTCCATCGGCGGCATGTTGTCCTCCTTCCTGGTGGGGTTTGTGGGAGACCTGAGAGGGAGGTGAGAAAGGAGGTAGAAGATCATACCTGAGGGACATGATGAGAGGGATCACCTGTCTCCCTGTGCCACCTGTCTGTCTCTCCTGCTGCTGCAGGGTGAAGGGCATGTTGATGATCAACGTCCTGGCCGTCGCCGGCGGACTGCTGATGGGTCTTTGCAGGATGTGGAAGCCTCACATCATGATCATCTCCGGCCGCGCTGTCATGGGCTTCTACTGCGGTACGATAACCTTCAACGTAGCGGTTCATATGTAATGAATGTGTACACAGAGTCTCTAAAGTCCCGTGTTCCAGGCTTGATATCTGGCCTGGTGCCGATGTACATCGGAGAGATTGCACCCAAGGCGTACCGCGGGGCCCTGGGAGCGTTACACCAGCTGGGTGTTGTCACCGGCATCCTCATCAGCCAGGTGAGGCGCACGGCAGCATCCTGGCTGGATGACACGGTGAACATATAGCCTAATGTGTGTGTGTGTGTGTGTGTGTGAATGCAGGTGTTAGGCTTGGACTTTGTACTGGGTAATGATCACATGTGGCCCCTGTTGCTCGGTCTGTCTGGAGCCCCGGCGGTGTTACAGACCTTTCTGCTGCCTCTGTGCCCCGAGAGCCCCCGCTACCTTTACATCATGCAGGGCAAGGAGCAAGAGGCCCGCCAAAGTAAGAGTTACCCAACACAGCAACGCTCTGCTCTCTGTTATTCAACGCCTGGTGCTCACTTATCCAGACGTACTGGCTATACCTTCATATTACCTGCACAGAAACACAGTAAAGAAGCGTATTTTCCCAAATTCCTCAAAGTACATTTTGTTGACAATATTTCCATACTCGATTTGAAAGCTTCTTATACTCGGATCATCTTTACATTGTTGCTTTTAACGGAGCTTAAATAAAACTTCTTCCATCACTACAAATAAGTCATTCACACAGACTGTTGCGTTGCCTTGCAGGTATGTATCGCCTAAAGGGGGCGTATGATGCAACTTCTGATCTGGAAGAGATGAGGAGAGAGAAGGAGGCGGCGGACAAGGAGGCCAGGGTCTCCATCTTTTCTTTGGTAGGTTCTCTAGGCCGAAACCGTCTCTTCAGCTCTCAAACGAATCGGCGACCAAATAACACCGATGATCTCCTCTGCTGCCTCCTAGATCCGCTCGTCCGTGTACAGACAGCAGCTGTTTGTTGGCCTCATGATGCACCTCTCCCAGCAGCTGACTGGGATCAACGCGGTGAGCACCTTCATTTCTGCTTCATCGGTATCCCGGTTGTAGAATATGACTACTTACTAGCCACACACTGCTAATGACGAGAAAATCTATCCCCGTTTTGTCTTCTAGATCTTTTATTACTCTACGGATATCTTCACCCGGGCCGGCGTGGGTCAGCCCGTCTACGCCACCATAGGAGTCGGGGTCATCAACACATTCTTCACCGCTGTGTCTGTGAGTAGCCGCTGACACAACGAACGCACA
This sequence comes from Eutrigla gurnardus, assembly GCF_963514095.1. Classification (NCBI taxonomy): domain Eukaryota; kingdom Metazoa; phylum Chordata; class Actinopteri; order Perciformes; family Triglidae; genus Eutrigla; species Eutrigla gurnardus. Next base: position 24,320,825 of record NC_139921.1, read on the forward strand.
CATTAAACCGAGTACCTTCATGCACACACTCGCAGATAAACGGCGTAACTCTGCTCTAGGTCGCCCTGGTGGAAAAGGCCGGCAGGCGCACGCTGACGCTGGTCGGCATGGGAGGGATGTGCTGCAGTGCCGTCGCCATGACGGTGGGCCTCAAATTCCAGGTTCGTTCAACGCCTACTTGCTTTGATCGTTGGGGCGCGGGGGAGTTTCACCAGTGTGGACGTCTTCCTAAACTCGTGAATATCTTTCAAAAGGACGTTTGTTTCAGGATAAATAGCCCCCTTTACACTGCATTTTGACTCCCTCTACTGTCCTGAAAAAGAAATGCATGCACGGGCAAAACAATCCAGTTGCTTGCATGCACTCGAGACCCAAAATAAATACTTTGAATAGAGGCAAAGCGATTTAAAAGGTGCTTTATATGAGTTTTCAACATGGCGACGGCTGAGCCAGCAGCTCACAGCTAACAGTGCTAACAAACCACTGTAAAAGTGCTGACAGTGTTGCCCACATGCACCAACGTGAACTGAAGGTCCATGCAGCTTGATGCTCAGGTATACATTATCCACTCTTTTACACAGCAAGTCGTTGTTTGCTGCTATATTAATGCTCCGAATCCCATATATTGCTCTAATATCCTGTAGACGTGTGTGGGAAAGAGGCCGATACCCTGACCGATGTACTTCCCCCCCAGAACGAATACTCCTGGATGAGCTACGTAAGCATGTCGTCCGTCTTCCTCTTTGTGAGTTTCTTTGAGATCGGTCCCGGCCCCATCGCCTGGTTCATCGTCGGCGAGCTGTTCAGTCAGGGACCTCGGCCTGCAGCCATCGCTCTCGCCGGCTGCTGCAACTGGACCAGCAACTTCCTCGTAGGCATGACCTTTCCATACATACAGGTGGGGCAGAACAAGCAGACAGTAAGGTCAACTCACACAATCAGAGCGTGTCTCTTCTGACTCTTTTTTTTTTTGTATCTTTTCAGACCTGGTTGGGTCCCAACGTGTTCATCCTGTTTGCCGTGCTGCTTTTCATCTTCACTGTGTTTATTTATCTCCGGGTCCCTGAGACCAAGGGCAAAACCTTTGAGGAGATCGACGCTATGTTCCACAAGGGCAAGAAAAAGTTGCCGCAGGGCCCCAAAGACGAGACTGAACTGCAGCAGCTCAAAACATCCAGTGATGCTTGACCCGACAGGGGGGGGATTTGTCTATTTGTATGTGCGTGCAAGTATTGTACTACCTAGGTGAATTAAGTCGTTTTTATACACTAGATGACCTTTTTCTCTCACTTTTCCTCAGAAACCAGCAGAAACCACTATCAAGTTTAAATGGAGTGGTGTTTACATTTCATCCAAATCTAAATCTGTATTGCAAAATTGTGGATTCATTCCGTTAAAGTGGCTGCCGTTAATATTGGATTGCATGGCTATTTCTATATGAGAACTGTGACCTGACTGCAGTTCCTCTCGGCTATAATAATCTTTGGAATATTGTTTTATTACTGCACATGGACATGAAACAGTGTTTATATTTCTGAAGAGAAGCATCCCTGTAATATTACTTGATATTTCTTGGAGTGTCTGTTATACTGTAGCAATATTTGGCTATTATTTTCCGTCTTGAAATATAACCATGAAGCCGTGTTTTGCTTGTTGTGACTTCATTTGAACCCATTTATAGCCACTGGCTTTAAGACGGTCCACGTAAAACCTGTTAGAGCATAGAGCAGATGGTTAGCACAGCTGCTCTGCTTTCAGATAGGTGTATTTACTCCAAGACACCCCCCCCCCCCCCCCCCCCCCCCCCCCGCAGCAACGCCCCGGGTCTACTTGAGGACTCGTTAAAAGCTGGCAGGGCCTTTGCTGGTAAACACAGACTTTTTGCTCTGAGCTAAACAGTCATGACATACCACATATCTGAAGAAAGGAAACGTGCCCTGCCTTTGTTAATCTGCAACAGTATCTTCAGCATAAAAGGAAAGAAGTCAACATAATGAGTTATGGTAACTATTTTTCCCATTTCAAAGATGGGCACATGGATGGAACAAGTATTCAGATCGTCTTGAGTAAAAAAAAAAAAGTATTTAAAAATGTACTTCATATTGGGCTACTGGAATACAATTATTTATTCTATATTAAGTATTATATTGGGTTGTTTAATCGACAAGAATGTATTATTAGTGAGTATAATAATAATAATAAATATTATAATAATAAATATTATTATTATTAGAGGATTACATGTTTAGAATGCTGTTAAATAAATGTAGAATAATTTAAGTATGGAGAAGTATGGTATAATGGCTGGTTGCGTGTGTGTGACGTGCACTGTCCTCCCTGTCTGAGCGCGAGGCCCTCCCCCTCCCTCGCGCACCTCGTCACCGGAGCCCGTACCTGCCCTCTCTCCGCTGCTGCGGTACAAAAGCTCTGCGCATGCGAAGTGACTCTTCCTCTTTGTTGTAAGGAAGACGCAAGGTGAGTTTAAAACGCCTAGCTGCGTATAAGTAACATTTTCACCGCGTAGCTGTCGCTGAGAACAGAACTAACTACTGTATCGTGGCGTGAGTGACGTCCCACCTGATGTGCGACACCGGGGGGGCCGTGTGTTGCCCCGGTAACGTCGTTAATCAGTAACTTCGGTGGTTTGACAGAAGTTCGCTAACGTTAGCAGCAGTGTCGTTTAGCCGGTGGCGATGGGTGTGGATCGCGTTAGCAAAGGCTAGTTTAGCTCAACGATGACAGCAACACACGAGGCGGAACCTGAAGCTAGGTTAGCTTTAAGCTAACGCTACAGCTATCGGCTACCAGCTGCCACGTAGCATAGCTAGCTGGATGCTGGTGTTGTGCTAGCTCGCTAGGCTAAACTGCCGAGCCGCCCGGACCCGAACCTGTTAGCATGTTGTGTGTCGTTGACAGGCGTGACGTTTTAAACTCGACACGGTAGCAGCTAACGTTAGCTCTTCGCATAGTTAGCCAGTGAATGTTGGAGATCCTTAAGTGTATTAGCTTTAGCTTGTATTTAGGTATTTTTTTAAAGCCACCAACGACTTCCTCTCTGGCAACTGTTATGGATGTCTAAGCTGGTCTTGGTTGTAGTCATCGTTACTATTGAGGCGTTCAAGGACCCCCCTTTGCTGAACAGCTACTACTTCACTCAGATGAGGACCTTCTTCTCCCTCCATTCAAGTTTGCACTATTGTCTCTTAATGCCACACACATTCCTTTTATAACTGTCGCAAGCATCTAATGTGTTCTCTTTCCGTCTGGATCAGAACAGTCCAACATGGCAGATGAAGATTTTCAATCCGGGGACTCTGGGGCCTCCTCAACATTCCCCATGCAGTGTTCTGCGTTGAGGAAGAATGGCTATGTCATGCTGAAAGGTCGCCCCTGCAAGATCATTGAAATGAGTACCTCCAAGACCGGCAAGCATGGACATGCCAAGGTAAAAACCTCCCTGTGCATCATCTGGAATGCAGAGCTTAAGGCACTCCAGTGATTCAGCCCAGTTTCCCAGTTTTACAAGTAACCCCCATTGCTTACTTGTCCTGAGGCCGGATCTAATAATCTGGTGATGGTGTTTCCCCAGGTTCATCTTACAGGACTCGACATCTTTACTCAGAAGAAGTATGAAGATATCTGCCCATCCACCCACAACATGGATGTCCCACATGTTACAAGGAAAGACTACCAGGTGAGAAGACTAACCTAGTAGCAGCAAGGGCTCCCTTAGGTGTGTGTGTTGTCAGTTGAAACAAGTTTGTACTGGAATGATTTGTTTCCCTGGCTGGAATCTGTGTTTTCGGTTTGTTTTGACCACCCGTGTATCAGTTTGCCATACTGTTTGGTATTTGGTATGACCGAAATAATCTGGTGTGAAGAAATTAGTCTTATATACGATTGCTAAATCGGGCGTGTCACATTGGTTAGAGCTGAGCTGTCTCTCCAGGAGTTGTGAAAGGATGAACAGGGTTTGAACTGGTTGAACAGGTTTTGGCTTGGCCAACAGTCTTTTCTGCCCTGCGGAAGGCCTCTTTGGGATACCAGTTCTTTAAAAACGCAAAGCAATGCTTGGTGTGCTAGTAGGACGGCTGGATTTAGTTCCTGGGATCTGGTTTTTTTTTCAATCTGGATCTTTGCTTCTCGCTCCATTTGTGTGGCAAAAGATTATTTTAAGTAACGTTTCCCCATGTTGTACTTCTGCAACAGCCCACACTACCAAAACTTAGAGGAGGCAGGAGGAGGTGCTATTCTCAAATCTTGCTAGCTCTCTTGCTAGCTTTCCAACATTACATACCCCAGCTTTAAACTGCCAGTCTACCATCATTTACGTTGTTTTATTTTTAGCCATCGCCGCTAGCTTCATGATAATTTAACAGACTCATCACTTGCCGAGTTCAACCAGCTCAGGGTTGTGAACGTCACCTAGTGTTCATGTTCAGCCGCTAGTGAAGGAGCTGTATGTCTGCAACGCTGCTGGGTGGGCTGTCAACCGGAGGAGGCGACGTCACCGTTATCGATAAGAGTAGACGGGAGTCTTCTGCTGCTGCCCTTCTGCTTCCAGGGTCCACATGTCGGACGTTCAGAGATGCTCTTCTGCATACCTCGGTTTAGGGCTGCACGATTCTGGAAAAAATGTGAATCACGATTTTTTTGCTTAGAATTGAGATCACGATTCTCTTGCACGATTTTTTTCCACAAAATGTTTATTGCACTGATGAACTTTAACAAAACAAAAAAACGTTTGTTGCTTTGGCAGAGGCATAGTAGTAGTTCTATCATTGGAAGATAAGTAATTTTTACAAAAGTAAAAAAAAAAAAACACACACGGGCGATTTTAAGTATTGCACGCTTGGCGGGCTGCCACTAGAGGATGATTGACAGGCGCTTCATACAATCACGCCTACACTTCATGGCTGCACCTGATTGGACGATCGCTTTCACAGCTGTCCTGTCTGCTCCGGAGTTCACGCAGACCAACATGGCGGCTCGTTTGGAAACTTTCTCTTATTTTACGACAATAGTTCACCGAAAGGTGTTTCTGAAAACATTTTAAGCGAGAAATAAGCTATGCAGTTGCTGAATCTGTCTTTATTTTAGATCGACAACATTCAGTTTAGAAGATTTTCGCGAGCGTTCCCGAGGCGGCGAGTCGAGCCCGGCGCAATGCATGGGACGCGGGGAAACACCGCTGCCTGTGGACACGTACCTTCTCTCTTTCCAAACACTCTGCAGGCGGCTTCCTCCACTGAATCACGTGTTGTTAAGACGCTTTACCATAGGTTGAGGGGCGGCAGTGCTGCGTTTAGGGGCGCTTCAAAAAATCCGGAAGGAAATAGGAGCATTTGTGATGCAGCTCGAGATATAAAATGCTTCAGAATCGCCGTGTGTAGAAATGAGATCACGTGTATGTGTGAATCGAGATCGCGATTTTTTTTTTACGATTTTTTGTGCAGCCCTACCTCGGTTGGAACAAGTTGTGATTTGAGTTACGGTTGCTTGTCTATCAGATCTAACCAGTCCAGCCATTAGTCCTGACCTCTGGCATCAACAAGGCTTCTTCTCCCAGAGAACTGCCGCTCACCGGATATTTTCTCTTTTTCAGACCATTCTCTGAATGGTTGTTGGTGCCAGGCGGGGCTGGCACTTTAATCACCTTTCTTCCCCATTCTGATGCTCGGTGTGAACTTCAGCAGATCGCCTTGACCGTGTCTACATGCCCAAATGCATTGAGTTGCTCCCATGTGATTGGCTAATTAGATACGTGTTCACAAGCAGTTGAACAGGCGTACTTACTAAAGTGAGTGAGTGTGTAAGTTCATCGTGGTGCGATTCCATTGGAAGATTATAAATCTGGTAATCATAGTACCTTTTTTTTACATAAAAGCAACACATCTTCATGCCTGTCCGAGTTAACATCTTTGGTTGTTTGATTGCACGTTTAGGTGGTAGACATCTCCGATGGTTTCTTGTCCCTGATGGATGACGGAGGAGTAACCAGAGAGGACCTGAAACTGCCAGAAGGAGACTTGGGCAAAGACATCGATAAGAGGTTTGAAAATGGAGACACTTTTGTGGTGAGTTTCTGTGTGGAAAATTATAATCCTCTTATTGGTCGTGGCTGAACTGTCAAATGTGTGAATGACGTACAGTTAAATATCAGGAACGTGGCCATGCTGACTGTGATTTTAGTTAAACTTGGACAGCATCACAAAGCTACCCCAGATGATGCCCCAACATCAAACTGTTGGTGTCATACAGCTTTTTGAGTTCATTTGTGGTTTTGTGCTTGTGAACGGAGGTGGACATCTGCATGCAGACGGCAGTTATTTTATTGCCACTACTAGTATACTTGATATAAGATTTTATCATAGATCAGGATTAAAGAAACCCACTAAAGTTAATTGTGCTGAATTGTGAGTGGTCTATTTTGATAATAACCAGGATAAATCCTTAATCGTGTCACGAAATTCATATTGCAATAATCAAATAAAGCGTGGTGGTGGATGGGACTGAGCACAGGACACATTGCTTTTACATGTTTATGCTTGTTGAGCTGCATGTTGTACTTTTTTATTGTTACTCCTGCAGGTTTTATTTTTTACTTCTGTGCTCTGCTGCCGGGTGTTTGTGTGGCTCAGCCTCGACACAAAGCAGACGCTGCAGCGCGACAATAAACTGCTTATTAATCAGCAGAGAAAACTGATGTGTTGTCAAAGATCTGACGTTTCATCTCCCGTTTCAGGTCTCCGTGATGAAAGCTTTAGATGATGAACATGTAATCGCCGCCAAGACCATGACTTAAATGTCTGGGACGACGCTAAAGACCTCGCACTCCTATTCTCCACGCTGGCTTTGAAGCCTAACCAAAGCTACTGGCCTTCACCCCGCATCTCTACCAGTTTCCCCACTGGTCAGCTGACGTCTGGGAAACTGGAATGGGTCTTCAGCTTTCCCTTGGGGTCAGGGCTGACTGACATCCTCTTCAATCATGAGGTCATCCACACCTTTTAGCCATCCTAACTTTGCAATGGCTGCCGATTATCATTCCAGGAATTCCTTACAACCTTCCAGCAATCCATCCTTTTTTTTTTTTTTTTTTTTTTTAAAGAGTAGGGGTGATCTGCTTCTTTTTCTGTGTGTGTTACTTTTTTCTTCCCCTGAAATGTGGGGCTTTGGGTTGGCTGTCGGCATGTATTTTAAGGCTCGTCTACAGTTGAGATGCTGCTCTCAACTGAAATTCTTCCGTAAAAGGATTTTATCTCTAACTCTACTTGGTATGCAGCTCAGAGAACCGAAAAACAACTTCATTAATGGCCAGAATATGCCTTTCTGCCTTTTTGACAATTAAAACGTATGCATGCACACGGAAAATCTGAAATTTGGCACTTGACTTGTGTACACATGCCCTAGCAGCTGTGATGAGATTTTCTTTGCATTGAAACTGCAGACCCTTTTTAAGAGGAGATTTCTACTACGTATAGCCACGTCTCAGTAAGACTGGTCTTTAGTAGCAGGGAACTCTGGTGTCTCTTCTGAAGCCGAACGTGGGTGGTTGGGTGGTTCTCTTCTATGCCATGAAACCTTTTCCTTTCACTCGAGGCCTTTTCATGGGCTAACAAATGTATAGAACGTTATTTTGAAAGAACAAAACACTGAAAACCTTAACCATTGGCAACATCACGAGAATTCTTGGCACACAATAGTGGAAACAACCGTTTTACGTCTCGTAAGACGTAGCCGGATCAAAGTCTTGTCGTCGTGGGAGACTTTGGTGCTGAAGAATAGATGAGAGTTGCCATTGAGCTTTACTTGGGTTGCTGATGGGGAGGGGTGGGGGGTAGTTGTAGAAGGTAAATTTGGGGGTGGTAGGTCCGCTTGCAATTTAAATTAGAATTTTTAAACATTTTGTGCAGAGTTTGCACTCTTAAATGTATCGTTGCTCACATTACTTTTTAAATAAAATGCCAATATGCTGAATGGTTATTTTACGTTTACATCCACACAGGAAAAAAAAATAATTTGTAGACTTCGGGGTAATTGCAAGGAGATCAGACAGTTTTCATGCACTGTATTAATGTGGTTGCTGTAGAATCTACCCTTTACATGCAGGTATTCACTTCTCACCCCTACCTCCTAGGGCAAAACACACATTTTACATGTATTTTCAACATATTTGGAAGCGCTGCAGTGTTTGTTTTTTTGTTTTTCTGATATGAACATTTGCACTGATGGTGCCGTGAGGATGACGGATTCTGGTAAAGTCTTTCAGGAGACGTGTAAAAATTATAAATAACCCACTTTCCAGCTGTGGAAATTACTTATTTAGACTTTTTTAATGTCTATGATCTAATGGTCATGGGTTTCAGCTACTTTCTGCACTGTGGTCGTAGCAATACTTATCTGATTTCCAGTTTGGGAATCCTGTGCTCTCATAGAATACCTATTAGAATCTCTTAAGCATGTACATGGTCCCTTACACCTGCTTAGGAAAGTGTTTATATGACATTTTGGCATCGGATTACTGCCAGAAGTTGACAATAACCCGATCTTTTAAATGTGTGCAAACACCGTTATATTACCATTGGAAGGTGTGCGATCCATCTTTAACGATTGTCCAATAGCTGCCAGCCTGTTTTTGTTCCGTCTTCAGTTCAGCTGAAGTATAAACTTAGGTCCAGACACCAAAGTAATCCACCCACTGCTGTTATGTATTAGGTTCTACATTCATTTTGTTCCTCAACATTCCTCCTTCAGTGTGTTTTTCCTGAAAAAATAAGTTGGGAGCTAAATCTGGCTGTTTGTTTTCTCCTGTCCCTCTGGGTTTTCACTAATGGTACAAAACGGCACAAAAAATAGTCCTCTGGACTGCAAGGACCAAAAGTGGAAGGCTAATGGTACACATTCATTTCTTTAAGCAGGAGGGGAAAGGGTTTTACTTGAAAACAAATGCTCTTGTGGCCACAGCAGAAACATGAGTCGATTGCATGACAAATGGAGGCACGTGTAAGACGACTTGTAGTCCCTGCACATGAATCCTCCTCCGACTTGTGTGTAAAACCTGTTGAACACATTGCAGGAAATGCTAAAACTCCAAACGTTAAACTCGTTTGGTGAAGTGAGCCTGAATGCACTGGCGTTGTCATCGGCCCTTTTTGTTTTGGTTGTAAACCTGCGATTGTCCGTGACGCCCAGATGTAGTTTCTAGTGTACGGCTTCCATAAACCAACTGTCCCCCCCCCCTCCACAGCCCCAACAGAAGACGAGTCTTCCTGAAGCCACGTTTGTGCCCCGTTACCTGTGGAGAGCCAGGCCAGGCGTAGGCAAACTGGCTCCTTTCTCACCTCCCAGTGTTTGAGCTGGTCTGGACTCCCCTGTAGCACTAATTACTACCACACGTCCTGTCAGTGATCCTCCAGCTTTAAGCCATCTTTTATATGAAGGCTGGTAACGGGACCCCTTATTCCCAACACTGCAAGGGAGATGTCCCGGTCCTCATTAGCTTCACATGCCGACCTAGGATCAGAGACTTAAGGGATACAACTGCAAACCTACTGGAGAGTCATGAGGGCAGATTTTCTCAGGGCTCCAACGGTGTTGGGAGATGTGCTACTTAAACGGTGTCCTTTGGTGAGGATTAGAAATGCAATGATTGCAGTAGTTTTTATTTGGCTGCGTTTGTCTCCCAGTCTGTTATTGGAGAATGTTACATTTCCCCCACTGACGTCGTCTGCTTCACGTTTTGCTCTCGAGCGTTTTCATTTTCTCACAAGAAACTGTTTGTTTGTGTCCGTTGAGGTCACAGGTACAGTGTATTGTGTTAAACTTGGGGTTAGGTGGTTTACTCGGTCCGGTACCTTCTTATGTTCCTGGTGGATGCTGGAGAAGGGGTTTTAGGGTATTTCCCCAGCTTGGCACAGGTCTCTCTTTTCCTTTTTAATCAAAGCCATGTATAGGGATCTGACCTTTTTAGCCTCTTCTGGACCATAAGGGTACACGGGCTGCTCTATTCTAATGTATAGCTGCTGTTTTAAAAGTCACAACTGTCTGTTTTTTTATTGTATAGGCAAAATAAAGATCATTCAGATGGTACTGGCTGCATTCGTTGTTCACCCACAAAATAAGCACACTATTAATGAATGACGATCAAATAAAATGTATATAAATATGTATAATTACAATATATCATTCTCCAATTTAAAGTCAGTGGCTGGAAATTATTTGAGTGTTTTTAGGCTAATTGGCTAAGGGGAGAAGATCAACGCGCATGCTCAGAGAAGCAATTATTAAAGGGGATGTACTTGTTAAAGGGGACAGCACACATTCGACAGAGCATTATGCCAGCTGCGATCTGATTGGCTGTTTGCCAAGCAGGTGAATCCTTGTTGTGATTAGCTGCCATTTGACAGAAGTATATTTAAGAAAAAAGAGTGTTTTCCAAAAGAAGCACAACGGTGTTGATTTGAAACGGAACCGTGAAATGAAACGCCTCGGTGGTATCGGAGCAAACCGAACCGCCGGTAAAAACCGTCAACGGTACGTGTGGTGGAAGTTCGTCAGGGTGAAGCGGCTAACCGCTAGCTTTGTCCAGAAGACTTCCGTTTGGAAACGGTGTCACTTGGCCAAGAACACACTCGGGATCCGGGCGACGTCATGGGAGGAAGACCAACCGTGGAAGCAGCAGGACGACGCGGTGAAACCGGACCAAGGAGCCCGGCGACAGGTATGTGTCGGCCGGTTCATCACTGCTGAACTACCGGACCTGAAATAGCATCGACTTCATCATCTCCATAGCGGTTTGATACTTTTCATTCACGTTATTAAGAGTCAAGATTCAGGCTGGACCCTGATGGGGGAAGTGAAAGCAAATGATATACAGTATATCAATATACTCAGCTTCTCAGCAGCTTCTTTACACAAATAAACTATATCAAGATGCATTTCTGTTAGTTGGTCACTAGATGGCAGTGAAGCATCACTTTTCATAGCTCAGATTTTCTGAAGTCTGCTACCTATCTGTCTGTCTGCCTGCCTGTCTGTCTGTTAATGAGAGGTGTCAATTGTGTGACTTGGAGATCATGCCATATTTGCCTTTTTTTTTTAGCGATGATGAAGCACTCATGCATTTTAGAGGGATGCCCACTCCTATACAGGCCTTCCATTTAAAGGACCATAATAATCACGATGCCTCCTACAGACTGCATGTGTGTTTTTGGAGGAGGCACTCTGCAAGCTACACACTCTCGTCGCTAACCTCACACACCTCCGTTAACAAGGTGAACCGTCCCAGGCCTCCATGGCCATTAGAGAGAAACCTCTTCTCCAGCGTGTTTTAACCCGGATGGATACTTTCATGGCTTCTTTCATGGCTTCTTTCATGGCTCGGCGTGGAGATAAAAGTGGGGATTGTGGAGGGGATTGGCCGAGGTTTAATGGGCCGGGCGGTGAAGCCGCTGAATTCCTGCCAGATGTTTGGAGGAGATGAACCGGTCTGTAGTGATCGGAGATTTGATGTAGTTTCTGGGTTGAGGGCTTCTTTGTAAGTCAGGGAAAACACACACACAGAGACACACACACACAGACACACAGACCTTTGTCTGGATGCAGCCAGGGATGGAGAAGGAGCAGAGATCTCAGCGTTACTGTGAGCGTGAGCTTCTTTTATTGAAACGTGGGATTAGCTGCTTGTGTGTGAAAAAGAGTGAAAATAGTGAGCTGTCTTCAGTTTCTTCCAGCCGTTTCAGCCCCACACATAACTGAATTATTGCTGGTGCTTTTGTTTGGCAGTATATATACATTATCGGCTTACATGTATTATTATTATTATAAAATATTCTTCAAATAGTTTATTGTGATGACAGGATGAAATGAGGTAAAACAGATTAAAAGCAGAATAATGTTTTGAAACCTTTTTATTAAGAAAAGTGTGTGTGTGTATATATGTGTATATATATATATATATATGAATGAAGGGGTGCTTTTGAACATCAGTGGTTATTAAATCCAGATTTTGAAGTATGGAATGGAGAGAAAGATCACTTCATCTCTGGCTCTGACGGGACTTAGCGGACAGAAGGAGGTGTTCTGGCCTCCTTTCATGTGCTCCGTCCCGCTGGGAGGGGAGGTGGGGTAGCTTCTCTGTGTGCGGTGGGTGGGGGCTTCGTCTATACTCTGTTGTTTTACCGACAGTATTTAGAAATAGACGGTGTGATTTCTTTCCATCATGAAGTTGTAGTGCGTCGCCATCAGTGTCACAGGCAGTTAAACTCGGAAAGCTTTTAATTGGGATGTCAGTTTTGGTTAATTTGGCTTATTTAAAAGAAACAAAACGCACAAATCTACGGGACACACAAAAGGCACTTTCCTTTTACTCTTTCACCATCCACTTTAAATGGTTGGTGGTGTAAATGCCTCGTTTTATTTTGGCTCTGCTGACGGTTATTGCTGCATATTGATAAGGTTAGTGGTGCGGGTGCAGCCACCGTTTTTTTTTTTTATTGATAGTCCCTCTAAAAGCTGATCAGATGATGCCTCAGTTCTCTGTGTGTGTCCAGTGGTGCGCCTGTCTGAACGTGTGTTAATATATAGACGTATTGAAGTAACCTATACATCGATTTACACATGGCCATGAACACCCGTGTTAAACGAGAGCCAAACATCATACGGGCCGGCTTCTGTTTGTCTCCGATGAACGATGGGAGTTTAAACATTCATAAAGTCAAAGGCAACGTGTTGTTTCTGGCCACCTGCTTGTGTGTGTGTGTGTGTGTGTGTGTGTGTGTGTGTGTGTGTGTGTGTGTGTGTGTGTGTGTGTGTGTGTGTGTGTGTGTGTGTGTGTGTGTGTGTGTGTGTGTGTGTGTGTGTGTGTGTGTGTGTGTGTGTGTGTGTGTGTGTGTGTGTGTGTGTATATGGGTGTGTGTGTGTGTGTGTATATGGGTGTGTGTGTGTGTGTGTGTGGGTGTGTGTGTGTGTGTAAGGGCAGTCCGTAGACTAGTAGTTGGAATGTGAGAGCATGTCCAACATCTGGAGGTTGACTCCAGCAGGAGGTGGGAGGAGAACGTGAAGAAGAGCTGATGGGAGGGGGGGGGCATTATTCAAACCATATGAGGATCGCTCCCATACTGGAGGAGGAAAACACCACTTTTTTACTTTATTTAATTGATTGTAACAGAGAGTCATTGGTGAATTTTAATGAATCATTTAATGAACAAGATTGAGACATAAAGTAGGTGGGGGGGAGTTGTGAATTTACTAATTGTTTTCACACATTGTAGCCAGGATGAACTTACATCTGCCTGATTATTTAGCTAATTAATAGATAGTTGTAGCTTCCCGCGGTCGCAAAAGGACCACAAAGATACTCGAAATGACTCGAAAGAGTTTCAAGAGGCTACAAAGAGACGCAGAATAACTACAAAGACATTAGACACGATGTGACTACAGAGAGAGAGAACGAACACAAAGACACACAGCATGACCATAAAGAGACACAACATGACATTAGAGACACAAATCCATCACAGAGAAGCAAAATCGACCCCTTTTAAAAAAGAAACATGCAAAGTGACTACAAAGAGACGCACAAAGTCTGGGCTCAGCTATTAATGATGAGCATGTATTGGTCTAGAATGGGAGCTTTAAATGTGAGACTTGGTGAGACATGATGACAATGGGCCGGCGTGTGGTGATGTGTCCACAGTGTTTGTGGTATTGGTCGTGCTGATGTGAGGCAGACGGACTGGAGGGAGGGTTGGGAGTGCTGCAGGAATGCTGAGGCGATGCTATCATCCTGATAAACAGGTGTCCGTCTTCCCTCCTCCGTGATTTCCACTGAACTTCTGACCCCTGTGTTACAAAAGAGGAAACCAACGATGCTTAAATGTGCTGAGGTTTGTCGTGCAGTTTGACCTCTGGTGACCTCAGAGTCCCTGTGCTCCCCCGGGAGAGAAACTGTGCACATGTTGGTGCTTGTTTTTAACACGGAGAATTGTTTTGTGTCTGTGTCTAGAATAAAAAACAGAAAAATACTGAAAAGTGAAATAGTATTATAAGAAGGCAATGAATTCTTATAAAAAAAAATGCCATAAGATATTTGCAATATCCGAGTCCTTGAAGTAGCATTGTGTGTGTCTGCCTGCCTGTCTGCCTGTCTGTCTGTCTGCCTCAAGGACACTGAGGGATCCACTTTGCATTGTGGTGTTTTTCTTGATGAAGTCTCCGTTTCCAGCGGACTGTTTGTGAAACAGCTCGTGTTTTGTCTCTGTAGAGAATGTCATGAGAAAAAGGGTACGATGCCAGCTCCTATCTCCCTTTTGGGGAAGTGAAACGTGTGACTAACATTCACATTTAGGTCATTCAGCGGACACTTTTGTCTAAAGCGACTTACAGTAAGTACATTTGTGGAAAGAAAGAAACCACAACATTTAGTGCTGATAACTAACTGTAGGGGCCAAAATCCATATTTGGTCTGTTTGTTTATTGTTTATTTTGAAAGGTCACTCATACTGTTTTTTGGTCATGTCACTTCCGTTTTGATTGACACATGGGTGTGGTTTAATCTATACACCTGGGCACTCGGATCGGTATGGGGTAAGAGAGAAAGGGGGTTAGTGGCGCTCCTGATTCATATTTTCTGTTTACCGTCAAATCGTCAAATAACCAAGAATAAATCGTCAAACAATAAACATCACTGGACTTGGATTCATTTGAACGACGCGTAACTGCCTGGAGCCCACCTAAGCCTCTTAGCGACCTTTTATAGGAAAACTGTCGCTACAATTAGTAAACAGAAAATTCAATCCAAAAACACCACGGCATGGACGGAATTCAACGTTGCTCTTACCGCTTGGATCTCGATGTTTTGCACTGAACGAACTATGCAACACATTGGACTCTTTTCCGCGGACGCCTTGGATCAGAGACATAAGTGACAGCAGCGCATCACAGCCATCGGAAACGGTATGTTGGTTGATCCTTCTGTGTATTTGTTTGAAGTGGAACACAGTTTGGAGAGGCTGCCGTTTTGTCCATTGGGGACTGTTTGTTTGGGCTTGTGTTGCGCGTGCTTCGTTTGTCGCGATCGGCAATTGTTTGGGCTGATTTGACTGTGTGGTGAGCAGTGGCCGCCGTGCTGTGCTGTTGTGTTGAAAATCGCATTGTGGCTGAAGCAATGTCATTACGGATTGCATTGTGTCTGTTGCTCAGTGCTTTGGTGAATTGTGCACGTTGAAAGTTCACATAATGAGTGACGCAAATGAAATGGAAAATACGGAGAAGAGAACGGACAAGCTTACAGCCAAAGCGCTGGCTTGCAAAATGGAAACTCTTCAAAAGCAACGTCAATCTAATGTGACAAAAATGAAAGCACTCTCACGCGAAATTAAAGAGCTCATGAAAAATGATGAAAATGCAAAGAAAGTGCAATTCAAACTGAATGAACTCAAACAACTGGATGAAAATGCAAAGGCAGCACATGAGTCAGTGATTGTTTTACTTCCCAAAGAGGAAAAGGTAACACAAAATGAGTGGTTTGGATGCGTAATAAAACACAACACAGACTTCACTGATGATGTAAAAACATGGCTCTCTGAGACTGAAAGACACTTTCAGCAAGCAAGAAATGTGACTGCAGATGTGTTTGCTGCACAATCAGTCATCTCTCCCATTCAACCTGAAGAGGAGGCACCTGTTGCACCTGTTGAATTAAAGGAAGATATACCACACTCTGTTCCAACTGCCATTCCTTCTCAACAGAATAAAGCAATATCTGACATGCAGGATGAAATTAAACCAAGTGACAGTGTGTCAAATGTTACCAACAGGAGTCACAAATCACATTCTTCATGCTCAAGATTTTCCACCACCTCATCTGCATGCATCAAGGCTGAGGCTGAAATGGCTGCTCTTATTGTAAAACAACAAATGCTAAAAGATAAACATGCCATAGAAGCACAAGAGGAGCAGCTAAGGAGGAAAAAAGAGCAACTGGAGCTGGATGGAAACCTTGCTGCTACAATGGCAAAAATGAAGATTCTTGGAGCCTCAAGTAGATCTGGTGTGCGTAGCCACAGATCAAGAGTGTCGGATGGTATGAACTCGTATATGGAGAAAAAACAACGTGAAAAGAAAACACAAATGACTGCCACTGCTGACGGAGACAGTACTCAAACCCAATCTCTCCCCACAGTGCCAGTGACAGTTCAGTCAAATACATTAACTATGGATGCACATGTTACAATACCAACAACATTGCCTGCTCCTAACAATGGTGAACAGAGCAACATGCTTAGCATCATGGAAAAGCAAAATGACATCACTGCATTAATGGTCCAACAACAGTCTCTCTCTTTAATGCCCAAGAAGGAGATTTGTCGTTTTGATGGTGACCCACTTCAATTTCAAACATTCATAAAATCCTTTGAACACAACATTGAAAGCAAGAACCCAAACCCCACAGATTGTCTTTATTATCTGGAACAATATACGGAAGCACAACCAAGAGAAATGGTGAGGAGCTGCCTTCATATGACAGCAGACAGAGGATTCAGGAAGGCAAAATCCTTACTGCAGGAGCACTTTGGCAACGAGCATAAAATTGCTACAGCCTACATGGAGAAGGCTCTTTCATGGGCGTCAATTAAACCAGATGACACAAAAACACTACAAGCATACACTCTGTTTCTAAGAGGATGTTGCAATGCCATGGAAGATGTCAACAACATGCAAGAGCTTAACATGTCAGCTAACCTGCTAATTATAATTAAGAAGCTGCCATATCGACTGAGGGATAAATGGAGATCTGTGGCATGTGATTTTCAGGAAAGGTACAAACAAAGGGCTACCTTCAGGGATCTGGTCAATTACCTTGAAAAACAGGTGAGGATTGCAACTGATCCAGTATTTGGAGACATCAAAGACACTCCAACACCAAGCAAGGATGGAAGAAGTTTTATGTCAAAACCACCTCATCCAAGAATCAAAGGAAGTACATTTGCAACCACTGTGACAGTTGCACATGAGAAAAATGGAAATGGACCGAGGAAAATGGAGAGTTGGCCGGCTGTAAAAAGGTGTTTGTTCTGTGGAGGTGGACATGCTTTGGAGGTGTGTTTCCTATTGGAAAAGAAAGCACATCATGAGAAAATCACTTTCCTTAAAGAAAATGGAGCCTGCTTTGGTTGTTTGCAGATAGGACACATGAGCAAGGACTGCAGGAAGCGACTCAGCTGCAACATATGCAATTTGAAGCATCCTCAGATGCTGCATATCCACCAAAGGAGATTTGAAATGGACAAACATCAAGCTCAAACAAAAGAAGAAGCTGACATCAGAGCCATAGCCTCGGTACAGACAAGTGGTCTTACTGGGGCCGGTGAAGACAATTGCAAACTCTCAATAGTGCCTGTGAAAGTAAAGGCCAAGAAGGGGAATACAACAGTGCATACATATGCATTCCTTGACCCGGGAAGCACTGCGTCATTTTGCACATTGGGGCTAATGACTAAGCTAAATCTCCAGGGAAGAAAATCAAATATTCTTCTGAGAACAATGGGTCAAAAGAAGGTCGTTGAAACCAGCATTGTTTCAGGCCTAGAGGTTACAGGACTTCATGGCACTGATTTCTGTGATCTCCCATGTGTGTACACTCAGAAGACCATGCCTGTGCATAAAGGAAACATCCCACATCAAAATGACATCAATCAGTGGCATCATTTGAAGAATATTCACTTACCTGAACTGGACTGTGAGATTGAGTTGTTGATTGGCTCCGATGTACCAAAGGCTCTGGAACCACTTCAAGTCATCCGGAGTGTGGGAGATGGACCGTATGCCGTTGAAACAATGCTCGGCTGGACAGTTAACGGACCTCTGGGAGGAAAAGATGATTATGCTCAGGAGCAGTCAGAGATCAGGGTTAACAGGATATCAGTTGTTGCACTTGATGAGCAGTGGGAGCAGCAGTTCAAGATTGACTTTCCTGAGTGTGTCAAAGATGACCAAGAGCCTTCAAAAGAAGATCAGCAGTTCTTGGATTTGGTATCAACATCTGCAAAGCTAGTTAATGGACATTACTGCTTTGGTTTACCATTGAAGGACAAGGGGCATCAGAGGAGGAGCAGGAGGAAAAGGAAAGAGAAGGAAAGGAGGCGAATGAGGACAGGGAAGAGCTCAGGGAGCACAGAAAGGAGATTGAGGAGGAAAGGAAGAAAACAGAGGAGGATGGTGAACTGGAGGACAAGGAAAAGGAAGGACGGGACACAATTAAAGGTGTGGAAGACAGGAAGGAGACAGAGAAGGATAGGAAAGACATTAAAATCCTAGAGGAGGATAGTGAGGAGGAAGGAAAGGAGACGGAGGACCGGAACGAAGAAGTCAGAAACCAGAGGAGATCCAGTCGGACCTTCTCAAGACCCTGATAGAGACCCTGCTAGGGGCTGAATCTTTGGATGCCAATTATCCTGAGGTGCTGGAGCTGGAAGATGAAGAGGATACAGAGGAGGTTCAAGAACATGAAGGATTGTGGAGACCATTATGGACAAAAAGGGACTTGTACGTCAGCTTCGGATCAAGTCAAAGACCGGATTTCTGACCAGGCCCATCAACAAAGTCTGCCTACTATTGGAGGCAGAGGATCATTGACTGACCCAAACTGACTTTTGACCCCTTGACTTTGTTCCTGAACACTTGATTTTGACTAATCACTCTTTCCTTAGAGAACGTATATTGGATTACAAATAATGAAGAAAGAAGATCAAGAAAATATATTTATATACTATGTTGATTATGTCGAAATAGTAATTATTATTTGAAACATAATAATTAGGGGCCGGAATTGTAGGGGCCAAAATCCATATTTGGTCTGTTTGTTTATTGTTTATTTTGAAAGGTCACTCATACTGTTTTTTGGTCATGTCACTTCCGTTTTGATTGACACATGGGTGTGGTTTAATCTATACACCTGGGCACTCGGATCGGTATGGGGTAAGAGAGAAAGGGGGTTAGTGGCGCTCCTGATTCATATTTTCTGTTTACCGTCAAATCGTCAAATAACCAAGAATAAATCGTCAAACAATAAACATCACTGGACTTGGATTCATTTGAACGACGCGTAACTGCCTGGAGCCCACCTAAGCCTCTTAGCGACCTTTTATAGGAAAACTGTCGCTACACTAACAGTGTAGTATTCATGTATTACCTCCCTTTTTAATCCACCCTCAGCTGGCACTATGATGAAGAATGATGATGACGAAGGTGCGTGCGTGCGTGCGTGCGTGCGTGTGTGTGTGTGTGTGTGTGTGTGTGTGTGTGTGTGTGTGTGTGTGTGTGTGTGTGTGTGTGTGTGTGTGTGTGTGTACCTGCATTACTCTAATTGTAAGAAGCATGTTTCCTTATTCTGAAATGGCACAAGAAGCTTTTTAAGTTTCAGTTTTGAGTTACACTTTGGTGTGTGTGTGTGTGTGTGTGTGTGTGTGTGTGTGTGTGTGTGTGTGTGTGTGTGTGTGTGTGTGTGTGTGTGTGTGTGTGTGTGTGTGTGTGTGTGTGTGTGTGCATGCATGCATGCATCAGAGGGTGAATGAGTGTGTAATGTGCTACATATGTTCTGTGTTCTGTGTGTTTGTGGACGGAGGACTGGGAGCGCTTATGAAAACAGTGTTACCCAGAGTACAGTTCTCCTGGATCACAGGTTACAGCCCCAGGGGGTTGTGGGATAGGCTGGGTCACGGCAGGGAGCGGATGAACCTGACTGTGACTCCGTGTGTGTGTGTGTGTGTGTGTGTGTGTGTGTGTGTGTGTGTTGTGTGTGCGCGTGTGTAAAATAAGCAGGAAGAGGAGACTGACGTAAGTGACATCACAGAACAAGCTGATTTCAACCGTGTGTTGTAATATCACCTCTGACGTTCCAATTGGTGTGTGTGTGTGTGTGTGTGTGTGTGTGTGTGTGTGTGTGTGTGTGTGTGTGTGTGTGTGTGTGTGTGTGTGTGTGTGTGTGTGTGTGTGTGTGTGTGTGTGTGTGTCAGCAGCTGGTTAAAAGGTGATTTACGATTGAACGGTGGACGTGCAGTCTCGTCTCCATACAGCAGGGGGTGCTACGATGTCTAAGAAGTGGCCAAGGATCACCATGTGCAGTACACTGGCAAACATAACACACACCCAGCACCTCTCCTCTGTCTCATGTTTATTCAATTAAAAACAAAATTTGCACCCAAATGCTGATGCGGTATTTTTTTATATGACATACTGTTGCTGTAGTCTGGTATACTTTGTATTCTGTAGATCTAGTGTGATATGTTGAGTGTACATTTACTGTTTATTTTTGGATAAAAACATAATTACCACATTTGGGATTTATAACGTCCATCCGTCACAAATCACTTCTGGTTCAGGCTATATGCTCTATATGCCCATTTATACTCCTAGTATGGACTATTATTAAGGACGGCTCGAGTATTAATCTCTAACACGTATTGAAACCAATGACATTTTTCAAGCAAATACCTCGTCCAGTATCAGTGTTGGCCGACCCATGACCCCTGACCCCTGAGCTCTGTCTTCATCAGCGTACATGAAGCTGGTCATCCCTCGTACTCTGTGTCTTTCATGTTCTCTTTTTCCCTCCAAACCTTCTAGTAACATTACAGCTCCTCACATCTGGGACACACCTGTCAAGGTGAGGAGTCAGTTCTCTTCAGGAAGTTTATTTAAAAAAAAAAGAAAAACCACTACCCATTTATAAGTATGGATTTTGACAGTCTGCAAACAAACTGTTACAAAAATAAAACAATGTTCTGATGCGACAAAGCTGTGGCGAAGGTTTGTTTAGGTTTAGGCACGCACCACTGCATGGTTATGGTTAAAAGAAATCAGTGTTGACCGTCAGGGGGAAACAGGAAGTGAGCATCTTTGACTCGGTGTCAAAGTCTGACCCATATCTGACCTCCCTGAGCTTGTCCCTCAGCAGAGGGCTTTGTCTGAATGTAGACGTACAGTATCTTCCTCTAGAATATACCTTTTTTTTTTAGAGCCAAACCAAGTATGGTGGGTTGATAAATCCTACAACAGACCAATTACATCAGCCCAAAACTAGTGTTTGATAGCCTGTGTGTGTTAGTTGGTGGGAAGCCAGTGAGGGAACACGCCCTTTGCTGCATGTGTGGCTGGTCTTGTGGGAGAGGACCAGGAGCTGTGTGGCGCACGGTGGGAACTGGGCTCGTGTGTGTGTGTGTGTGTGTGTTGTGTGTGTGTGTGTGTGTGTGTGAATCCCGAATGACTTTAAATTTGATTCCATGTGCATTATTGATGAAGTGCTGATGGTGTGAGTGTTCATTGCTTTAAGAGAGTTGTTTGATGTTCTATTCATCAGCGCAGAAGGAAAGGCTTGTTTATCGATCAGTATTGAGAATCAATGCAAACAATAGGCTTTGCCTCCATCGTCTCCCTTTTTAGAGATCATGTCCTCGTTTGGACTGGGAGAACATGAAGCTAACAAGCGTGAAACGGAGGCGGAGGGAGGTTCGGCCACGTGTTTCTGTGAAACCATCGCCAGGCATTGTTCTCTGAAAGGAAAGATCCAACACCAGAGCTGGATTAATGACCTGCCGTCCCTGTTGTTCTGTGTGTGTGTGTGTGTGTGTTGCCACCATCCACTGTTAACATGAACATACACAAAGATGAAGGTGGAAATGACACGCTGATTGGAAAGCTGCTCTCTGCCCTCGCCCTATTGTTGAGCTGCCAGTCTGTCTGCATCAGTAATAAACATCAGTTAGAGTGTGTGTGTTTGAGCCGGAGGTCACGATGCAGACTCACATTAAGGAGACACCCAGAGGTCAGTCTTTCACGACGTCTTCGTCACTTTGCCTTCCTCCACACGGGGAGCAGGCTTCAGGCTCGGACGCACGACAGGCTGGATGTTTGCTAACGGATGTTTGTTGTTGACGACGACCAAATGCATTTCATGTCTTCTCCTGCGGGACAAGCCCAGCGTTTGAAACACTCTTCTGTTACCTCGGGGTGGATTTGACAACACTTGTGGTCACATGATGCTCTAGTGATGTAGGTTTGCACTGCCAATTAGGATAAAAAAAATGAGCTGCAGTGACTGCATGGTTGTTAAAGTGTACTGTTCTGTAAGACAGGAAGGAAAAGTGTGTTTTAATAGAGCATCAAACGGAGCGTAATGCAGTGAATGAGCAGAAAAGTTCCCAGGAAAGTGTGCTGCACGGAGGATAGCGGTTCTTTTGTGATCGCGGTTCCCCTCCTTCACCTCGACTGTAACAGTGGTTTGTTTAGTTCTCGCGTCGGGCCAACAAAGCTCCCACTGAGCTGAAGACCGAGCGTGAGAGAAGCCCAAGACGATGCGAGGGCTTTAGACGAGGACGGAGAGACGTGGGAGCTTCGGGGAGATGGCAGCGTGTCGAGGGGCTTTCGGAGACCTAATCGAGTTAAGACGTCAGGCGGGTCAGAAAGATGATGAAAGCAGTTTGTATCAGAAGATATTCCGTTCCCGTCGAGCTAACTCGCTGGAAAGAGCTTCGCTAAATGGTGCGATGTTTGCAAAAGATCCTCCTAGGAGGGCAAAGCTCCATCTGCTGCACTCAAACTGGACTCTGAACTTTACCATAAACGGTGCATCTGGATCTGACGAAGGAAGACGTGGAAGTCCACTTTTATTCACACCGTCTGTAATATCATCACGTCTGAACCATAAAACCCTTTCATGGTGTTATGATGTGGAGCTCCGGCGTTGGAAGAACATAACATTAGGAGTCGAGGTGTGCTGGTGATGAGATGGACGCACTGAAGAACATTGCTGATCCATTGAAAACCAACAGGAGCATACTGCTTTAACAGGGGAAGTCTTTGAGTTTGGTTCGGACCCTTCCCTTCCAGCTCTCTCACCTCTTTGGATCACGACACCACATTCCTCCAGATCTAAATCAGCTCCTGGAGAAGCTTCTACTTCGGACTTATCAGCCAATAACACCGACATCAACAACGTGTTTACTGTAAATGTTCAAATCTACCAATCGTTCCTTTTCAAGGGCTTTGCAAAATAGCTTTTTGATCCTAAAACATATTTACTTCAACCCAAATGTGAACATTTGAATACATAAACAACACCGCTGGGAAGCCACAGAATTTTATAAAACATAAACCCTTTAATAACATGTTGAGATATTATTACAAAGTTGATGGCAAACATGTAAACAAACGGCTCAGTGCTGATTTCTGCAATATAAATGAATTCAGTGATTAGTACAGCCTAAATACAGCTTTAAGGACAAATCTGGCAACCTTAGAGCCTGATCTGGCAACCTTAGAGCTGCAGCAGGTTTGGTTATGGACCATCACTAAAAAAACACTTCTCACTTTCTGAAAACATAATATTGTATTGAGTCAGCATTTGGATCGGAGAGATCATTCCATCGAGGGTTCGTTGTAAGGCTGTGTGTGTGTGTGTGTGTGTGTGTGTGTGTGTGTGTGTGTGTGTGTGTGTGTGTGTGTGTGTGTGTGTGTGTGTGTGTGTGTGTGTGTGTGTGTGTGTGTGTGTGTGTGTGTGTGTGTGTGTGTGTGTGTTCACTATGAACACTAAAATCAAAAACATGTTTTTCACTACTGTGTACACACATGAGAGAGAGTGGGACAGAGAGCACTGACACACACACACACACACACACACACACACACACACACACACACACACACACACACACACACACACACACACACACACACACACACACACACACACACACACAAACACACACACACACACACACACACACACACACTGCTGGTGAGATCATAGGATCCACCAGTGGTCTTGCTTACTTTGGCCTCTGTGTCTTTCTGTGTTATCCCTCTCTCCATCCCTTCACTTTGTTGTCTCCGTCCTCTGAAAGTCTTCTACACCATCAAAGCCGAGTCGCTCGCTGTGCACACTCATCTCTGTTGTACCACACTCCACCCCCGCTCTGTCCGTCACACACACACACACACACACACACACACACACACACACACATGCATGCAGAAACGTACCTTGTTGGCGGCGTTATTCATTCATTCACACCAAACGTTTGTAGTCAAGAGGACATACGTGAGCATGTGGAGGGCGGGTGTGGGTTTGTCCAGATCTTTATCTTGTGTTTTAATCAGCACACTGAGCTATGGCTCTCTGGAGACGTGAAGACGTCTACCATCATCCTCTTCTTCTTTCTTTCTCGGATCAGTATTTAGCCTTAAACCAACTTCTATGAAAACAAACCTTTTTTCAGCTTCAAATCCTCCCCAATCCGTTCTCCAACATCTCTTTGCAACCTTTCCAACCGTGCCATCCCTCCATCCCCACTGCCGTCCCTCCGCCACGCCGATAACAGTTTATCAAGTGTTGAACTCGTTTACTAGCCGAGCCCACGGCAGCTGGATTCATTTTAAGGCGCTTTGCACAATGTCTTGCAGTAGGTTGATGCTGCACGCCCATATGAGCAAACACACAGTGTGTTGAATGGGTTACATTACTGCTGCAGCACTGTCGTTTATCATACAGCAAGAAGCCAGACCTGAAACACAAAGAGGGCTTCAATCCAGCAGGAGAGTCATTTCGCCTCCACTGACACACCGTCTACATGTCATTCTGCAGGTTTTCACAGGATCACATGATTGGATTCACGTGGAACTCGGCTCCTCGGAGCTTTATAGCCTCTTTACAGCTCATTTCCTCCGGTGTGTAACTTGGTTCACTCTCAGTTTAAAAGCTCCGTAAGTGCAGCGTCGTTGCTCTTCGCTCGTTGACTCCAGGACGTGAGTTTGATCGGATCGTCAGCATATCCAGCAGGATGGAAAGAGCCTGAGATCAGGTCTGCAGTTTAGTTGGAACTTCCGGTTCTGTAGAAAATGAAGGGAAAGGCGTCGGCCACCTTTTACAGCATCGATGTGTAAACGAGCGCTCATGCAACGGGGTGGAGGTTGCTTAGAGCCTTTACGTTTTTATTTTCCGGGGTTGGCCTACGAAAGTACATCCTCCCTCCACAACGCCGTGTGTCCTCTCCGGTCCAGTATTCTGGGTTCACATTCTGGGGGGGGGGGGTCTTCGTAGTCGGATGAATACTGCACTTCCTTTCCCAGTTCAAATAAACCAACCACGTTGTAATCAGATGGGGCTGAGGCAGGCAGCTATTCGCACACTCAGCACCGAGTCTGAGAACACACATGCTCTGTGTTGTTCACTAATGGAAGAAAGAAAATCACACCCGCTTCCATACAGTTAACCACGGTTTGTTCTACGAGTCCCTTTTGAGGTCTTTCTTGTGAAACCTGCTCGGACTTGAGACGGGAACTAAACGGTGCTCGAGTCCTTTATGAGGTCTTACAACAGAAGTATAATGAGCCAACAATTTAACTCGATACAGTGAATTATACCATGATCCTGATAAGCATCACGAGTTCCAGGCCTGCTGCAGTTTAATAATGCTCCTTTGTGTGTGTGTGTGTGTGTGTGTGTGTGTGTGTGTGTGTGTGTGTGTGTGTGTGTGTGTGTGTGTGTGTGTGTGTGTGTGTGTGTGTGTGTGTGTGTGTGTGTGTGTGTGTGTGTGTGTGTGTGTGTGATTATTGTATAAGTGCCATGCAAGTTAATATATGAGTGTATATGTGTATTTTGGTTCTGAGAGTGTCTTTTCTGTTGTTTGCTCTTCCAGGACATATATACGTGTGGGCGTGTGTGTTTGTGCACGTGGAGTGTGTGGTTATGTTGGCAGGGTGTGTGTTGTGCAAGTTAGGCCCCAGCGGGTTTACGATGTATATCAGGCAGCTGCTTGGTCCGGCATCTAAAAGACCAGAAATAGAGCTGTTATTCCAGCAAAATGGTGTAAGATACGGTTTCACACACACACACACACACACACACACACACACACACACACACACACACACACACACACACACACCAGTGTGTGGTACATACACAAGTGTGCCGTGCATGCTCACAGACGCGGGCATGCACACACACCGCCGGTTGCTTCTGTTCCCGGCTCTCGATGCATTCCTCGGTCTGCTTGACCTTTCGACTGCAGAGGTCAGATAACATCTTGGGGGGGGGGGGGGTGTACTCTACCGGCTGAGATCTCCGTGAACTGTTGACTTAGCAACACTAATTGAACTTCATGGAGGTATTTCATGGAACGGTATTAAAGATATTTCTGACCTGGAGACTTTGGGGGATTTCACTCCCCGATATTTTTGCTTTATTCTTATTTTTGCTTTATTCTTATTTTGCTTTATTCTTATTTTGCTTTATCCCCGCCCAGCTTGTTCAAAGGAGGAATGTACATGAATATCTGAGTGCGCATTACCATTTTCTTGAATATGAAGTGTGTGTGTGTGTGTGTGTGTGTGTGTGTGTGTGTGAGATGTCCTGAGTCTTATTGTTTGTTGTCAAAGATAGATGTCAGTCATAAAATAACATTTCATTCTTTCATTTCTGTGAAAAATCAACCGATACTGTAGCGTTTATCCAAAAGCAACAATATTTGTGTGCAAAGAGCGTGGAGACACACACACACTAACACACACACACACACACACACACACACACACACACACTGAGCTGCAAGTCATGTCTCAATCAATGTAAGCTGATCCTGGTCATCTGGTTCTGGTTTGGATCAAGACTGATTTCATCTCAGTTCACCCTGTGGTGTTTTTGTCCGAGGCCTGACTCACTCACACACTGCTTTTCTAGCTGTACGTTACACACACACACACACACACACACACACACACACACACACACACACACACACACACACACACACACACACACACACACACACACACACACACACACACCGGTAGTGGGAGTAAAAGAGATATTTCCTGCGCTCCTCTCACTTGACCCTGTCTCCCAATATGTTAATGATTTCCTGCTGTATAATCCAATGAAATGGTTGAATTCATGGACTTATTAGATTAGTCAGACTGGTGTCCATGACAGGGAAGCAACTACAGACTCTTACCAGTGTTTCTTGGTTTCATGCAGTGTATTTAAATCATTTCCTCAAACCTAAAACTTATATTCCAAATCTCATTTTCTCAGCTTCAACAGGAAAGGAAGTTTTAACTTCAGACATACATGTCTGCATATTCCATGGTTGTTGTTCAGATATGCTGACCGTGTTGGAGGAAAATCAGGGAATCACTCGTCTTCATTAGCTTTTAACCACAAAAAGTAATGCCGATCCATTCATTGGTTGTTGGAATATTTACAAAGAGGTCGTTTAGCTTATAAACACTCAGCTGTTAAAACATAAAGTCAATGAAATGCTGTCCAACTGGAGTGAGCAGGAAAAATGAGAATGACGTTTGGCATCCATATCAATTTGCTCCTCATTTAAACTTTGACCCCCACAGATCCTCCCCCCCCTGACCTCGGGGCGGCCCCAGACGTCTTCTTCCTGTCTGCTGGGTCTAAGCAGTAATTGGAGCTCTGGTTCTGATGACGGCCCACAGCTAAAGTAGATTAAATGAAACCGTGGAGAGGAGATCGTTCACGACGGCGAGGCTATGTTGGGACGGCGAATGCATCGTTCATTTCCCCCCGCTAAACTCTCCACTCTCACTCCCCATTCTTCTTTATTCCCTCTGAGTTATCGTGTTCCCTTCAGCTCCTCTCCAGCTCTGCTTGGACAACTCCGCTGCATCATTTACGCACGGCTTGTTTGCAGCGCTGCCGTCCGATTTGGAGATAAAACTCCGTCGTGTCTCGGAGGGCGTGTGTTTCCGTGTGTGTGTTGGTGAACCGATGTGGAGGAACACAACACATAAAACACAACATCACATGGAACCAGAGGAGGGAATTGAAGAAAACTGGAGTGGGTGAAACAGAAATGTAGTCGTTTTTTTGGATGAGCTGACAGCTCTTTGTCTGTCCTGCTGCACCTGGCTGGGTGGGGTTGGGCGGGGGTGGGGGTGGGTGGAGAGGCAGATGTTGAATGAGCCCCGTGTCACAGTGTGTGTGTGTGTGTGTGTGTCCTTGGACCGAGTTGAACCTGTGTAATAGGTTTAAAAGAAGCCGTGTGTAATGGAGGGGGTTAAAAGGAAGCATGTGTGCAGCCATTGAGACGTCGAGGTGTATTTACTGGAGTCTCTGCCCTCATTAGCTCCCCGTCGTCTGAATGAATGACTGCATCACAAACACAAGACACACAGCAGCATGCAGGATCAACACGGACTGCTGTGTTTTACACCTAATTAAACTGAGATTCACACTGGAAATCAGACCAGGAAACGGGCACGGTGAAACACGTTAACGTTAACAAATGCATATAGTGTTTAATGTGCACGTTTCCATGGCAGCAGCTGGATGCTGCTTGGAGGTCATTATCGGAAGTTATCGAGTATCGGCCAACCAGATGGACTCCTCGGGAGTTGAAGGATGCTCGACAGTGGGATTACCCATGATGCTCTGCTTCTGCGAAAATGTGAATTTCTGCTGTCTACCCTCCAGCAGGTCAATGCTAATGCAGCAGAGACGACGTATTATTTTAAACCTAAATTCTTACCGAGTGCTGATGAATGTGCTTCCCTTGGATACGCTCTTTTATTCCTCTCTGTCTTCTTAACCTCACATGAATACATTGAAGGAAGGAAGAGCACACACACACACACACACACACACACACACACACACACACACACACACACGTCATGCAGATAAACACAAGCTGCATGCATGGCTGCTCACGTCTGCAGCACTGTTCCATGCAGGATATGAAGCCGCTGATACGAACCGACTCGGCAGATAAGGTGGTGCTGCCCGCCGGCTGAGGCAGGGATGGAAGCAGACCAGACGCTGTTTAGATGTTACACGTTTTAAGGGCTTGATGTTTGACTTTCCTCACCGGACAGGCGTCCGCTTTGGCATTTGGTAAAAGCAGGTAGCATCGGTGAAAATATCAGACGCCTGCTGCTGCAAAGGTGACCATGATTCTCTGTGGCCTTCATGAAAGAGTGTGTGTGTGTGTGTGTGTGTGTGTGTGTGTGTGTGTGTGTGTGTGTGTGTGTGTGTGTGTGTGTGTGTGTGTGTGTGTGTGTGTGTGTGTGTGTGTGTGCGCGCGCACACGGTGGCTGGAGAGGACATTATGTCATCACTCAGGGTAAACACTGAGTGAGTCATGCTCGGCCTTGGGTGGATTTCATCAACGCACATCTTTATCGCCAGCGATCTGAGAGTCGGAGGAAGAGACGGAACATTGGGATTTAATGATGCCTCCGATGGAAGTCGTGTATAAAGATATTAATGTAAAAAATAGAAGGGGAGATGGCGATAACGATAAGAAGGAAGCTAGGAATCAGCCGTGTTAAGTTTGCGTTTTCATAAAGCAGATCTCGGCCCCTCCCTCCCGTCTCCATGGTGATCTGTGTGTGTGTGTGTGTGAGAAAATATGAATAATGAATCAGTGGACGAGATCAGAATTTCCCCGAGTTGGAGGAGGTGAATCCCAGTTTCCTCTGACTGCAGCTTAACATTATCACACAGACAAAAAGAGATGCTCACTCTGTGGTTTGATTTAATTACAGCCGGGTCTGCAGAAATATTAAAATGTTCCCCTCCGATATTCATTTCCAGTTTGTTTCTTTCTCACGCGGCTGCCGGAGCAGAGAGTTGCATGAATCCAGATGACATGCTATGACGTGTGTTTGTGTGTTTGTGTGAGCAGAAAAGTCAAGTCCTTATACCTAAATAATGTTGTTAAAGTATCTCATCTGCTGCTTAACGATGCTTCAGGTATTTCTTTGAATTCAGGGGAAATTAAAAGATGTGGTTCAGGTCAGAGGAAAGATCTCGTTCAGGCTTAACATAACATGTAATTTGGTGATGGGATGTGAGTGTTGGAGGACTTCCAAGGACATTGATTTGCATCAGAAAGAAGGGAATGAACCTCGACCCAAGACCATGTTTTCACTGAAAATCTGTCACATTTGAATATCGCAACTTCCAAAGTGTTTCTACTCGACTACTTTCTTCCCGTCTTGTTTTTCAAAGCTCGACTCGAGGTTCTGTTAAGATATTCCTGCACACACACACACACACACACACACACACACACACACACTAGGAAGACACTAACCCTGAATCTGCAGCCGATCAGCCATGATGTATCATACAACAGAGATCAATACTTTGTGATTATTAACCTCAAAATGTTATTATTCTATTAAATATAAGTGGTTGGCTGATACAATAACACACCGTCCATATCCCATACTTGCACGTGTATTTAATGCCAACACACACACACACACACACACACACACACACACACACACACACACATGCACAGTTACCATGGTTACCCCTCAGGGTGCTCCGAGGATGTCTATGCTAACCCAGATCATCCACATCTCACAATGCTGAAGGCAATTATAATGAACCTGACCCCACACACACACACACACACACACACACACACACACACACACACACACACACACACTAGAATAGCTTTAAAACGACGGCGGTCTTCTCATCTCTTAAATCAAGGAAAATGTCCACGAAGGAGACGATAACGATGGAGAATAAGGAGGCCACGGCTGAAGTTTGAGGAGGAAGCTGCAGTGGAACATATTTTCATCCAGGGCAGATACTGCAGCATATCGACAGGTGTGTGTGCAGCAGAGAGAATTGGTAATGATTCTTTTTATTTCAGCCTTCTTCTTTATCCATCAGTACTCATTCAAAGATGATGCAAAATGTCCAATACTCTTATTTTTTGTTTGTGTTTCTGCCTCCGTCACGTTCCATTTCTACATCTCCTCCTTGTCTTTCCAGGGTTTGAAGGAGTGGTTTCCCCTCGGCGGAGCGGCCTCCACACACGGACACGTTAAGAAGCTCCCTCGCTCCTGAGGTGGAAACACAGCGTGCTGTTTATCACGTCTGAAACAAACCCTTTATAACCTCACTCACAATCAGTCACAGTAAATCTAAAACACACTATCCCGCTGCTTTGGGTGTGTGTGTGTATGTATGTGTGTGTGTGTGTGTGTGTGCGCGGCAGCTGTCGAACCGAAGCACCGGCGTGGGCCGGCGTTAACGACCCCATTCGTGGAGGAGCGGCCGACGTCAGAGGAGCTGCAGAGGATCATGGGACATGGACCCGGTGCCTCAGCGAGACCCAAGGAACTCCCAGCACTGCCAGTTAGAGGTGTTAACAAGATGAGTTTGGGCTTGTTTGGGTGTTCCTTGGGATGGAGGGACCAGGCAGCACAGCAAACCCATAAACCCATAAACACAATGATAACCGTTCGACCTCGTAAACGTCCAGATTCACTCTCCGTTAGCTCCGGCGTTGGTTTCTGCCATCTCCGGAGTGAAATATCTGACTTCAGCTGCTGCAAACAAGCAGACGGACAATATCTGAGGGGTCAATCATGATCAGGTTTCTGCAAATGGGAGCAGAAATCTTTCAATTTAAATAATAAAAATAGGTTTACTTCATTTCACTCTGGGACAAAACAATGAAGTTTATCCTTCGGTATAGTTTTCTAAATCTGGTCCTGCAGACTGAGACGGAAAGACTGGACTGCAGTGTCCTTGAAGCAAATCCACAACATTCCCATCCTGCTCAGCCCGTTACTGTTCACCGTCTCACTGCTGTTCTTCCATTTTATAACCCTCACTCTGTGCTCTTTTATCAGTGTTGCCGCTGCGCTCCCCTTGTCGTAACTCATCACCCTCCCATTTGTCTCACCTCTCTCTTCATTTGAGCCCTTTTCTCCTCCAGCCTCCCTCTTCCCGTCCGCCTCCCCTGCATCCTCTCTCTCCGCCGACGTGGCGAGGGAGCCGCAGAGACGGAGGGAGGGAGGCTGGTGAATAATACATGGCCTGTTAGAGGGTGGAGACTGACGTGGATGGAGGAGACGCTATCGAGCTGGATATAGAGTTTGTATAGCATGTGAATATGGAGCATGTATTATGATGAGATATGAGCAGACAGGTTAGTTACAGAATGGAAATATGATATTCCATAAATCCATTAATTGCAGGTCAAACAGGGAAAATCGGTCGTGTTCCTCTTCAGATGCGTTGTTGGTCAAACCTTACTTCCATGTATGCGGGCGAGGGATTGACCCGACGAGAGTGTGCACGTACATGCAGGTTCAGATCCCACAGATAGGAGGGGTCACTCCTGCCCTGTAGCCCAGTGACCTGATCGGACAGTGGTGAATTATGGGTAGTGGCACTCAGGTCTCACAGCTGTCTGTCTGCTTAGGGCGATAGTGAGTCATCTCTCAGTACACACACACACACACACACACACACACACACACACACACACACACACACACACACACACACACACACACGGCCGCTGGACTGCGGGGCAGCTGACATTTAGCGGTGGTAGTGTGTGTGTGTGTGTGTGTTCAGTGTTCAATCTGTCTGCAGCACACTGAGGTTGCTTTCATGCTACTTTAACATGTTTAACATATAAGCTTTCTTACACGGCCCATATGCAACCATGAAAACATCAACAATCCTACATTTTCTTGGAGCAATGAGTCCTTGATGCAGATTTTTATTCTTTGGATTCTGAATTTTTGATCCGAAGAGAATGAAGGGAAAACTGCATGAGTTGTTTAAAAAATGCGGACTTCTTGTAAAAAAGGGTCTTAAATCTCCCCTTGGTTGGCGTCGAGAGCCACCAAGATGGTACGTGTGAAAGCAAACGGGTGGCTGTGATGGAACGCCTTGTTTTCAGCCCAAGCCGTCCAGTTCCAACCAGACGATGGTGATTTAAGGTCTGTCAGAGCAGTGAACACTAAAGCACTGGAAACCACACCGTGGGGGGTTCCAGGCCACACAACTCACACACATAATGATGCACACACACGGTGCAGCCGACATAAATAGGCTCCTCTCTGTGGCACATAAGATCTGCTGAATATTTGATCAGACACCAGGCAGGCTTAATAATTCAGCAGCGGGGCCTTTAAATGCCTCTCAGCGCCTGAAATGAATGATCGTCAGTAGGGACGCGTTCCCCCTCATGATGTTCACCAACGCTGCTCCAATCACGGCATCTGTGCTAAATGTCACAGCGCTCACTATGACATCATTGTGTTTGACAGACGTGTGTGAACTGTAGTACCGTCCACCTGGCAACGGTGAGGACGCTGATGTTATTGTTGATCTGCTGCGTGACGACGAAGCAGCTAACAAGCAACCGACGGTGCTCAAACATTGCTGTTCCTCAAGTGGCCACTAGAGGCTCACTGGTGTGGGTGCAGGTTTTTGTTTTAGGGCGGGACTTAGTCATGTCCCTCTTGTTTCTTTGCAACAAGGCGTAACACATGCTAAGTGGACCATCGGCATGTTTGCAATGTGTGGCGAGGTCAAAACGGAGCGTGAGAGGTCGTTTATTTTTTCGTTTTGCAACCAGAGGAGCCGCCTCCTGCTGGCCATTTGAAAGAATGCAAGTCTAGCGTTGGCTTCAGCTCTCGGACCTTTCAGAGGTCGACTGATTTGGTCGATCATGTGCAAAAGCAAAAACTCACTTCACCAAAAACATGGTTCATTTTATGTATTTGCAAAGAAATGGGTATGGTGGTATGGTCTGTGACGTTTAGCCCTAAAAATCAAAATACATATATTTATAAATATTCATATATTTGGCATCAATTCTCGACAGTATTGTTCATTTTTACTGTACTGAACAGCTAAGAAGACAATAATAAAACTAAGTGTAGACTTAAAGAACCAACGCAGTACGGGGCACGTGATCTAAAGCACATGAGAGGAGTGTAATCCTGGCGTTGGATCGGTGTAAATGACGGGGGGGGGGGGTCCGGGTCCCGGTCCGGTCAGCGCGGTGTCTCCTCGTCGAGGCGACCAGGAAACAAACCGGATGAATAATCCACCGTGTCGGCGGTCACATGACGTGCAGCGGGGCTGCTGAATGATTTAAAGCGTTTTACATCATCGGCCTCCCCCCCTCCCCTCCCTTCCTCCCCCTCCCTTCCTCCCCCTCCCCCTCCCCGCGCCGCAGCCCGGAGATGCTGCTGATGCTGAGCCTGTGACCGACTGCAGCATCCGACATGGGCATCCTGTAATCCGGCCGAGCCACCGTGAGTGTTGTTTCCTCCACCTTTTACCCTCCTCATCTCCACTAGATCACCCCTCCACCCTCTCCTCACCCCCTTCACTCACTTCTCCTCCCCCCTTTGTGTTGTCTTCCTTTGTGCTCCTTCTTTTTTTTAAAAATTTTTTATGAACGATGGCGCATCGCGGCGCGAACCGCGCGTCCTCGTAGAGGTGATGTTCGGCGCGTCGCGACGGAAACGTCGGGAAACGGTCATTTCCTGTATGCGCAGCTCACCTTAAACCGTGCGCGTGTGTGCGTGCGGGAGAGAGAGAGTTTAGGGCGGGTGTCGCTTCTCCCAGCGGACTCCAGCTGCAGCAGCAGGCTGCGTGTGGAGGGAGGAGAGGCTGGAGGAGAGGCTG
Organism: Eutrigla gurnardus; assembly: GCF_963514095.1. NCBI lineage: Eukaryota > Metazoa > Chordata > Actinopteri > Perciformes > Triglidae > Eutrigla > Eutrigla gurnardus. The sequence continues at coordinate 24,355,326 of NC_139921.1, forward strand.
GAGGAGGCTGGGAGACTCTTTAGAAGAGGCTGGGACGGTCATCATCTGCTGTGTTTCTTTGTGCAGGTGAGGGATGTGCAGTCGTTGATGGTTGTCTTTAGGCGTGTCAGAGGGAAGGAGAGGGAGATGGTGAAAGTTAGTTCCTTGTGCTCTGGAAGGAGAAGCTTGAAGAGAGGCTGTAAGAGTGAGTTTCTGAGATGATGTCAACGTGTCTGCTGTAATAAACGGCTAAAATAAGATCTTTTAATCGGAGTCGTCTCATAGAGGAAGGGTTATGAATTAATCACAGCCTGTCTGCCTCTGTTATTGCACACGTTGCCATATCTATCCATTTATTGCCCCACACGAGCAGTGAGGCAACACACTGTGTGTGTGTGTGTGTGTGTGTGTGTGTGTGTGTGTGTGTGTGTGTGTGTGTGTGTGTGTGTGTGTGTGTGTCGATGTGAGGACAAGAGCACTCAGACACTGAAAGCCTCAAGCTGTGGAACTGGGCTAATCCCAAATGACATGGCCAGCTCTCTCTCTCTCTCTGTCTCTCTCTCTGTCTCTCTGTCTCCCTCCTTCGTCTTGTTCCTCCTCATCCTCGGGAGTGATGAGGTGCTGTCCGTGGTGCTGAAACAGATCACTGCTAATAGACCCAACAGGTGCCGTTAACTAAGACGGACAGACGTGGAGTTTCTGTTTGATTTCAGTGACTTTGAGGGTTTTGGTGATGATGATGACGATGATGATGATGGTGAAGATGAAGATGATGGTGATGATGATGATGGTGATGATGATGATGATGGTGACGATGATGATGATGATGATGATGGTGAAGATGAGGGTGACGATGATGAAGATGATGGTGAAGATGATGGTGACGATGATGGTGGTGATGATGATGATGATGATGATGATGATGATGATGATGATGGTCGGTGGGTGAAAACAACCACAATAACAAGCAGAAGGTTACATAACTGACTGATTTAGCAACTGAAGTTTGTCTTCCAGCATCACACACACACACACACACACACACACACACACACACACACACACACACTTAGACTCAGTGGAGCAGCTTGAGGTGCAGTGACTTGCTCTTTGCTCCTGGGCACTTCAGCAGTGACAGCGGTGCACACATGACATCATTGCTTTTTCACTAAAACCGTGATGTGGTTCAGAGTCGAGCAACGTTCCTGAATTGAGCCTTTTCTCTTTAAATCAGTATTTTGTGAGACGTTTACTGCCTTCTTTAAGTCATGATGTGAAGAGATGTGAGGGGTGAAAGGTCACCGTTTTAACCTTACAGTTTTAATACCTGCACATCACATTACATTAGCTAACATTAGCCACCATAAGCTAACTGGTCATCAACATTTATGTGAGCCTTTAGTCTCACTTTAAAGCTGCAGTAACTGTGCTTTTGGGCCACTTGGTGGCAGCAGAAACGAGTCGTGAACACAACATTATCACCCTTTAAGTTGACGTGTTGACAGACAGTTGCTTGTTCCGTCCAGTTTCCTGGTGTCCAATATTCCCTCTTCTGGTTTGACCAACTCCTGAGGGAGATATCCGACTCTTTAGCTGTTAAATGCTGCGTTCACCAGCTAGTGGCTAGCCACGCCTGTCTGCTGCTTTGTGCTGAGCTGAGGGGTTTTAATGCTTTTTCAGAGAGAATGATGCTCAGAGAGTGAACCGAAACAGCTAAACAATGAGGCCAAACTCGCTATAAAGCTTCCTGTCGGTGCATCACAGTGACCTTTAATAATGACACGTTGTTTTCACGTCGGCATCTAACATTATTACGATAAAACCTTCGATTATAGTCATTCATAGTCATTAATAGTCGGGTTAGATTTAAATACACTCCCTGTGCAACTGCAGGGTTTGTGAAATGGTACTCGTCTCTCATTCATCTTCATCAGGGAGAGTGTGTGTGTGTGTGTGTGTGTGTGTGTGTGTGTGTGTGTGTGTGTGTGTGTGTGTGTGTGTGTGTGTGTGTGTGTGTGTTGTGTGTGTGTGTGAGATCTACACTAGTGAGAATCGATGCTTCTTTGAAATATGGTAATGGTTATGTGCCAGTTAGGATGAATACATAACATTTAGTAATTCCATTAATACCCTCTGTAAAATATAGCTGTGACTAATGCAGCATAAACACACACACACACACACACACACACACACACACACACACACACACACACACACACACACACACACTCAACCATAAGCCCCTATGTTTCTGAATGGCCTCCACCAGCCTTTCTCCATCAGATGCTGCTCAGCACTGACGTCAGTGAACCTGCTTGTGCATAAAGGCTAATATAATCAGGACCTCACACACACACACACACACACACACACACACACACACACACACACACACACACACACACACGCGCATCCTTTCCTTTGTCTCTGTCTGCAGCACACACACTCGACAGGAGCTAAAGAGAGAAAACAGGAGAGAGGGATAGAAAGAAGGCCTTGAGGGCCGCTGTGTGGGAGGTGGAAGGTCTTGATTATGATCATTTCAATGTAATCCGATGCCTGTTTTAAACGTGTGACTCTGGTCTCTTCCCTGCAGGTTTATCACTAGTTTAGCTCCTCTCTGCTTGCAACCTCCATCCCTTGTAATTGTGAGTAGTTATCAAATGAAATGCGGCAATCTTCACTTTATTATATTGACAGTCGGGGATGGACAAATCTGTAAAAACCCTCTCTAAAGAGCAGATCGTTTATATGGGCTGTAGATTAATGCTCATGATATATAAATAGGTCTGCACCTTAGTTTGTAATCATGCAGAAGGCTCCCATCCTTGTAAAAACCATTAAAATAGCAGAGAGTTTCTGTTGCATTGACAAACGCAGTCAGTCATGTTGCAGATAAAGTAGTTAAAGTGAGAAATCAGTGCAGGCCTAACAAACCTCCAGTTCAAAACGGCAGCTTCAAGAGGTCGTGGAAAACTCTGTATGCTTCTTCATTTCCTCCGGATGTTCTATCACACACACCCTCCGGACACGTAGCGTTCAGCTACACCATCAGATCCCACCAGTCTGACAGGAAATGACCAACACGATACCTAAATGGTCATCAGTGTGGAAAAGATGGAATTATACCGGTGTTATCTTGTCTTGTGTTTGGATATGTTTGCCCCGCTTTTATGTTTTTAAAAGGAGAGAAAACACAGTTACAGCCTGTAATCGGCTGTTTGACACATTTATACTCTACATTAATCTTTTGAGTTATTAAAACATATATAAGGAAACGATTCTTTTATTCATTTAACTGCATCTGTCCCAACGTTATTAAATATCAGTCTACAAATATAAACGGATAAAAAAATACCCACAAGGCCGTTGGTGCCTCAGCGTTACCTTTCACTCCCTGTGTGGGGAAGAAAAGCACATCACGTTGTTTGATTGAAGAACTTGTTGGTGGACGAATGCAAGGGTTCGTATTGGTTTGGTTGCCATGGTGCAGCGTGAAGGGCTCCAAAGGCCAGAGGGGAGAACAGGAACAACTGTTGGCAGACTTTTGAAACACGGCGAGCGTTCCTGGGAGGATCTAAGGAGAACGCAGAACGATGGAGACATTTGGAGATTTAAAGCGATTCGCTCATTTCCTACGCCGGGACGCCTCTCGGCCAATAGAATCATCTGGATGAGCTTTAATGTGATGTAACGTTGAGGCTGTTGTGTGAGACTCGTGTCGTGTTGATGGTATTAAATCCTCCTCGTTTAAGTGAATGGGATCGATACTGCGGGTGAAATGTGGGCAACGTTTCCTATCTCCATTATCTCTGAGTGTGACCAATGAGAGCTCCTCGTCCATGAATGAGTCAGCACGATGTCACCGAGCCGCCGGGTCTTTGTCTTCGTGTCTGCAGTGGAGCTTCATCCTCGTTGAGGCTTCGTCTCCGGGCGTGAGAGGACCTTTCTTCTGCAGCTTCAGGCCACATGGACGGAGATGTCGTGGACGTGGCTGCTTAGCCAGCGAGCCGGAGGGAGTGACGCTGTGTGTTTTTATCTCCCTCCTCCCCACTGTGCTTTCCAGCTCCGGGCTCCCACTGTGTTGCGTCGGGGCAAGATGGATGGGGATGTGGAAGGTTCCATTACGAGTGGAACGGTCCGACGGCTCGGTCAAGCACTGCAATATGTCTGCAGTCTTTCTTGTTTAGTGATTGCCGAGTACACAAAAATCTGAAGTGAATCAGAGCCAGAATATGAGCCAAATATGTAAAGTGTTGAGACGGCCAACTGAGCAGAGAGTTGCTGTTTTGTGTTGATATTTGTCTGTTAGTCATCCTGTTGATCAACACGCGACACTGAAGGGTTCGGATGGCAGCGTGCGGTTAGGATCCATGTCAGACGGCAGGTTTTTGTTCTTAGTTGTGATGGTTGTCCTTATTTTTCTCCGTATGTCCGTCTGAATAAACCTCATTCTGAAATGCTGCATTTTAGCTCCCGTCTCTTTAAGACTCTTTAAATCCTGTACAACATTTGTTAGCTCTCTTACCTGTCAACAACAGCTGGTTGCTAGGCAACCAGAGTGGCAGGGGGTTGGGGGGCAGCTGGTGACGCAAACAGGAAATCCTCCGTTTCGGACACCGCTCGTTTGCTTTCTGTAAATTAATAATGAGTTAATAAGCCGACGTGGCGTGGGCGCCCCCGACTCACTGTAATCAACTTTCCCCTGTTTGTCATGTAGAGAGCTCGCCGGTGGTGACCTCATGAATCCATAATCCATCAGTTAATTAACAGTCAGGCCGCCATCTTGGCGAAACCGTCGGGAGCATCCAGTGTTTTCTTTTGAGATTTTGGAACTAGACAGACGAGAGAGTTCGGATGAGTCGGGGGGGACAAAATCGAAGCTGGCAGGAAGCGATGCCTCTTTGGCGAGGACGAGGATTCATTGGGCCTGTCGGACGGGATGCAGGCTCTGGATCAGCCAGGAAGTCAGTCAGGCAGATGAAGATGAATGTAGGACTCCGTCTCCACTCTCCAACCGGCCAATTACTGCTGATGTCTGTGAGACTCCTCACCCGGAGCCGGGGTTTTCACATTCTGTACTCTAATATGCTGCTTTGGTGATCAGCCGAGGCATGGTATTTCATATATATATATATATATATAATATTCTATGCTGGTTTCATTGTCTGTCATGTATAATATTGAATACGTTCCACATCTTAGTTCAGCGTGTTAGCATTTGCTAATTAGCACAAAAACCAAAGACTGAGAGAAAGCAAAAAATTGCTGAGTCGGGCTTTTAATCCCAACGCTGATGAGTCGGCTCCTTCCTGTCCCTCAGTGGGCCGGCAGGGGCCACGTGCCAGACTTGTTTTTTTATATGTCTGGGGCGAGCCGGTTGCCAGGTTGGGTTGGAGTGAATCAGAAGAGCTCTCAGCTTGATTAAGCCACTGCGGCTCTGCTGTAAAGGCAACGAGAGCTCAATCAGGTTACTCATCCAGTCACTGAGACGCAGGCAGGGGCGGACACGGAGACGGCTTAGTCACGGCCGGTTAGAGGATGGGTGTTCAGCTCGTCTGGAGAGGAAACACCGATACCGAGGAGGTGCTGCTGATTACGATGACAGAGAGTCAACCGTCGAATCTGTGAAACAGCAGCTCGGATAACGGGGGTTTGTTTAGTCATATAATATCGAGGAAAGGTTCTCCTCCTGAATCCTATTACGCTGCTCGTCTCGGCAGGTTGCATGCTGGGAGATGACGGTCCAAATCTTGGTCTCTTTATTTCTCTCCCGCACTTTATTTGCTTCACGCTGCTTTTTTTCACACGTGCTTATGTATAACTTTCTCTTGTGAAGAACGAACGCAGAGTCATTCCATGGCCAGCTGTTTGAATATAAAATGTACAGTTTCCGTTCATTACATGCATACAGTTTATTTTCAAAATGAACTCCCAACAGAGGTTTACTTAATTTTTAGGTTCCTTTGGGTTAGGGTTAGGCAGCAGAACGACAGAAGGTCATATAAGTGAGTCCAGTGTGTGGGTGAAGGTCCTTGTTATTGTCCGTCAGCAGACTTGATCCCTCTTTATACCACAGCAGCTGCTCAGACCTGATACTGACCCGGACGGGTGAAAGCATCCGTATCGGACGAGTGGGAACGAAAATGTTCAAACAGAAGGTCAAGCTGAAAGAAATAGTCGACTCTTTGGGATTTTTGTTGCTTTCTTGGTGGTATTGATCTTCTAATCTAACGCTCGGCAAGAGAGCAAAGCGTAACCTATTATCCCAAATGTCAAAGTATAACTAAAAGGTCGTCGGCACGCTGCAATGCTACTGTAAGCCCCGGATCAGAGGACACACCCTACGCCTGCACAACCCCATGTTTCATTCTGTTCATAGGGAATGGATAAGGAGGTTAGCGTTAGCTCAGACTGCTCCTGATGACTGTAATACTGACCTCCGAACATCATAGGTTTGCGTCTCGTTGAGGAGCTCCTCACCAGAATAACTCTGGGGAACAATCATCCATTTAACTTGTTTTTGAAACGGCTCAGGTTCCATGAAATGCTTTGAGACTGACCTTCATATGCCGGGAGGAGTGTTAGTGAAGTGAAGTCAGCTTTCCAGCGCCGTGCAGATGAACAGCTGCTGCCGTGGCAACGCCTCCGCATTGTTGATCTACGACTGTTTAAACAGCTCGCCGCCGGGGTGGGGGGGGCAGGTGGCGGTCCGGACCTCAACGTGGAAATGTCAGACGCTTCGCTGGCATACATTGATTTGTGATAAGGAATGATGAACAGCAGTGTGTGTGTGTGTGTGTGTGTGTGTGTGTGTGTGTGTGTGTGTGTGTGTGTGTGTGTGTGTGTGTAACTCGATACACATCTCATAAACACGACGTTCTCAAACAGACTGTTTTTTTAAAGTGAGTGTGATTGGATACGTGAGTTGGTGTCAGTGTCTCCAGTTAACGCTGTCTGGCCATCGCACACACACACACACACACACACACACACACACACACACACACACACACACCCTCTCAGTGATAGTCGTCGTGGAAACCAACTAAAGAGCCACCATTTGATTTAACATTATTTCCAGATTAATTCTTGAATATGATGCGGTATGAAGCACTCATGAGTCAAACCTCGACTTAGAAGTTTAACTTTTAAACGTTGTGTTTTCAGCCCATTGAACATAAAACGTAACAGTAAAACTCAGACACGGCAGACATTAAATTAAAGTTAAATAACACTGATGATGGCCTCGTTCCATTATGGCCTCTGCACACACACACACACTCACACACACTCACACTAAGAGCAGCGACAATAGCGGCCCACTCGGGTTAAACAGGCGGGTAATTGCAGCCTGGTTTGAGTGGCTGGTATTATAGCTGAGTGTTTGTTCAATAACTTAAACAATGAAGTGGATGAATGCGAGGGTTGGTCCGCTGCTGAGAGAGAGACTGTTATAGTCTCTTTTCATCAGCAGTGACTCATATGACATGTGACGACCTCATCAGAGCCGCTAGAAACGTCTAATAATGCCGCTTGGACGATGAGAGAACACGTTCACCCACAATGCATCATTGTTGGGCTGAGCAGGAGAGCTTCAGTGATTGTTTCGCCGATCGTTTACGTGTTTCTGTTCAATGATGTGCCGCCCACGTATTCACATATTCACGTTATTGATTTACTGTAATTCTATGAGCCGAGGACAAACAGGCAGTGTAGTGGCTTCATGCTCGGCCATGACAGTGTGTTTACACACACAATCAAACAAACGGCCTGTTTTTAATTCCTTGTTTTGGACAAATGACCAGGTTAATTATTGTGTCCTTCCCAAGCTGGACTTCTGTATGTAAACTCCTAAATGTGTATTATTCTGTAGGACTGAATGAAACCTAAATGTGCTAATATATTATATTATACTAGTATATTTGGTTGTCTATACTTACTGAGTATATAAGGGGTAGGGTTGCATCAGACATGTTCATTTCATTTGTTTTGTATTACTCACATGTTCGGAATAAAACCATTCATCAACTGTACACAGTTTATTGACGTGGATATGATTACACAAACAAAAAAGCAGTTTTAGCTTCTGTTGTCGTCCCTAATGACCTGGTTACTATAGCAACCGGGCTGCAGGGAGAGGACCGCTAATTAGCCGCTTCCTCGCCCAGGTACTAAAGAAGGCGATGTGCTGTGAAACGCTGCGGAACTAAACCATCCCGCCGTTTTGTTTTCCAGAAAAACGTTCTCACCATGTGGAGGGACAACTAAGACGTTACTCCACTGAACCGGGACGAGAGACACCGCTGCAGACAAACCCATCTCCTTCCGATTCCCTTCCTCGTGAAAACCCTTTGTGACCCCTGACCTCCAGCTCTCAGTATGACCACTCTGGTCGGGAAGCTCGACCCTCGGCGGGTTCAGTGGCGCGCGGCCTGGAACACCTTCGCCACCCGCGTCCTCAGGACCAAACCCGTGGAGTCCATGCTGGACTCGTCCTCCACCACGGGGACCGGCTCTCACGGGACCAAACTGGCCCGGGTCCTGTCCACGGTGGACCTGGTGTCGCTGGGCGTGGGCAGCTGCGTGGGGACGGGGATGTACGTGGTGTCGGGGCTGGTCGCCAAGGAGATGGCCGGCCCGGGGGTCATCGTGTCCTTCATTATCGCCGCCGTGGCCTCCATCCTGTCAGGTGACGCTTATTAACACACATGCACGCGTTCTAGAGGTTCCTGTGGTTCCACAGTAAAGGTTCCTATGAAGAGCCGTTTAATCACGATGCACAGATAGAGGTTCCTGTGGTTCCACAGATGTAGAGGTTCCTATGAAGAGCCGTTTAATCACGATGCACAGATAGAGGTTCCTGTGGTTCCACAGATGTAGAGGTTCCTATGAAGAGCCTTTTAAGAACGATGCATTCAGATAGAGGTTCCTGTGGTTCCACAGTAAAGGTTCCTATGAAGAGCCGTTTAATCACGATGCACAGATAGAGGTTCCTGTGGTTCCACAGATGTAAAGGTTCCCATGAAGAGACTTTTAAAGACGATGCATTCAGATAGAGGTTCCTGTGGTTCCACAGAGTTAAAGGTTCCTTTGAAGAGCCTTTTAATAACGATGCATTCAGATAGAGGTTCCTGTGGTTCTACAGTAAAGGTTCCTATGAAGAGCCTTTTAATAACGATGCACAGATAGAGGTTCCTGTGGTTCTACAGTAAAGGTTCCTATGAAGAGCCTTTTAATAACGATGCACAGATAGAGGTTCCTGTGGTTCCACAGATGTAAAGATTCCTATGAAGAGCCGTTTAATAACGATGCATTCAGATAAAGGTTCCTGTGGTTCCACAGATGTAAAGGTTCCTATGAAGAGCCTTTTAAGAATGATGCATTCAGATAGAGGTTCCTGTGGTTCCACAGTAAAGGTTCTTACGAAGAGCCTTTTAATCACGATGCATTCAGATAGAGGTTCCTGTGGTTCCACAGTAAAGGTTTTTACGAAGAGCCTTTTAATAACGATGCATTCAGATAGAGGTTCCTGTGGTTCCACAGTAAAGGTTCCTATGAAGAGCCGTTTAATAACGATGCACAGATAGAGGTTCCTGTGGTTCCACAGATGTAAAGGTTCCTATGAAGAGCCTTTTAATAACGATGCACAGATAGAGGTTCCTGTGGTTCCACAGATGTAAAGGTTCCTATGAAGAGCCATTTAATAACGATGCACAGATAGAGGTTCCTGTGGTTCCACAGATGTAAAGGTTCCTATGAAGAGCCTTTTAATAACATTCAGGACGAGGGCGAAGACATTAAATGGGCGCAGCAATAACATAACGGCACTCAGGGGATATCTTAGTGCTTCTTAATGCGTTCATCAATACCATGAATCAGCCGTGTCCGTGTGATGACTAATACCTGGGCGTGTGTCTCCTCCTCCCGCAGGCGTGTGCTACGCCGAGTTCGGCGTGCGCGTGCCGAAGACCACGGGCTCCGCCTACACGTACAGCTACGTGACCGTGGGCGAGTGCGTGGCCTTCTTCATCGGCTGGAACCTGATCCTGGAGTACCTGATCGGCACGGCGGCGGGGGCGTCGGCCCTCAGCAGCATGGCCGACTCGCTGGCCAATCACAGCATCAGCAACTTCATGATCACCCACATCGGAACGCTCAGCGGCCTGGGTGAGTCGTTTTTGACTGGAAATCATTATGATTTGGTTTCAGGACTAATATGAGATCTGGTGAAGGTGAAGGTGTGGCTTCGATGACCCGATGAAGCAGATTTAATCACATTCTCTCTTCTTGCAATAATGTTCATAACCCTTGTCCTCAATTTACTTCCCAGCATGCAACAGAAGCACAGTGTCATCTGTGTCACCGGGGGGAGGGGGGGGCTGCATCTGTTTATTTTTCCACGGAGCATCCGAACCGTCTTTGTTTTGCAAATCCTGTCGTCATGGAAACAGTAGCGTCTTGGATTCCTGAACGATGAATGCAACTTTTCCAGGTCGTAGACCGCACCACGAGGGGGGGGGGGGGGGGGGGGGGATGAATGCCCGCTAAGCAGGCGTAACACTATATCTGCTGTGTGTGCCAGCTGTGTCTATCTGGGTGACCCCGCCCCGACAGTCTCTTCCTGTTGGACGTCGTGGTCACATGATAAGCCGCGCGGCCAGCTGTTCCACACCAAAATGGAAAGTGAATGTTTTTGGGCTTTTCCTGCCGGAGATAAAGGTCTGTTTCTCCACGCCGCGGGGGAACACGAGGAATTCAGCCGCAAATGTGTCTCGTTAGTTTGTGTGTGACGGCTAAAGAGAGCTTGATGTAACGCTTCAGTGCGGTGGACACTTTACAGGAATAGTTTGGTGATGTTGCACATTTCAACATTTCGGCAACACTGAGACAAAATCTTAGAAAAAGTCCCTTTTGATGTTTCGAGAGGAGATTAAATCCCAAAGTGTGTAGTCATCATGTGTCCTTGACCCTGCCGTCTCTTTAGCTGTGACTCTACACTGGAGCAAAGGCCACCTCCAAAACAAGTGAAAAACAATGTGTGGATGTTTTTTTACTTGCGATGAGTAAAAACACGTCTGCTGATGGAACACGGGATTATTCGCTTTGTGAAACTTCCTGAAATGATATGTAATAAAGGAAAACTCCTTTTTGAGGATGGATTTGTTTGTCATAATAAGCCTGTTGAAATAATAATGTTTAATAATATATCACGCAACAAGCCCTGCGTCTCACTGTAATGTTACTTTTTAGCCGATTGTGTGTAGTTAGATATTTTGCAGTAACAGAAATCTACCTTGTATGAGTTTCCAGTTCAGGAGCATTGTTTGAAGTGTTATTTAAATGGTCCACAGTGGGCGGTAATGGCCTACTTGAATGCTCATTCATGACTTTGTAAAACGCAGCAACACAAAGTCACATTTGAAGCTGCAACTGAGGAAGCGAAAGGCCACAGAATGTGGAAACAAGAAGCGACTGTGACACTGATGATGAGCGTGTTCCCCTCCAGGGAAAGGGGAGCAGTCGTACCCCGACCTGCTGGCGCTGCTCATCGCCCTGCTGGTGACGGTCATCGTGGCCTTGGGCGTGAAGAACTCCCTGGGCTTCAACAACGTGCTGAACGTCATCAACCTGGTGGTGTGGGTCTTCATGATGATCGCCGGGCTCTTCTTCGTCAACGGGGAGAACTGGGAGGGTGGACAATTCCTGCCCTTCGGCTGGTCTGGGGTACGCACACGCACACACACACACACACACACACACACACACACACACACACACACACACACACACACACACATTCTGAAGTAATGCACAAGTCAGAGCATTAATGGTCTCTCTGCTCCAGGTGATGCAAGGTGCAGCCACCTGCTTCTACGCCTTCATCGGGTTTGACATCATCGCCACGACCGGAGAGGAGGCCAAGAGTCCCAACACCTCCATCCCCTACGCCATCACCGCCTCGCTCATCACCTGTCTCACTGCCTACGTCTCCGTGAGTTACGCCCGCAGACAGACAGCGTCGGTTTTCCCTCCATCAGCGTGAGGACGCGGAGTTCTTCTTACTCAAAGTCACTAAACAGCCTTTTCACGGCTCATTTCAATGCATTTTGGCACAAACAGTTTGATAATGAGGCGAGATAACGGGGAAAAACACAGTTTTATTTCACAGACGAATAGGATTTGTTTGTTAGGTTTGTTTTTTTCAGTTTTTCAGTTCATGTTTTGGCCGTTTTGTTGACACTATTTTGCGGCAGAATTGTTCGTTTCAGCGTTAAGATGACGCATTTTCACAGCCTGCATGTTGAGGGTTCCTCATCTCTCCAGTTCGTATCAACGTTGAGGCTGAGAGATCAGACATGGAGACGCCTCCCGACTGTGTGGGCGTGCGTCTCATCTTCACGCATTATTCAGCCGAGCACATTTCTGACTTTGCCGCGCTCCTGCCGGATGGTTGTTGCTATGGGTACCGTGTACCGGCAGCCTATCAGGAGGGAGAAGTTCTCAGCATTGCCTGAGGGGCCAAACCTCTGCATTAACTTCAAAACTCCACTTCTTCTCTTTGAAAGCCTCGTCTCCAGTCGCATCCATTCCCCTCATGCTCCAATCGAACTCCTCAGCTCCTCTTAATCTCCGTCTTCTTTGATCCGTCTCACTCTTTAGGCATTTAAAATGAAGAGGAATCATTAGCACATGACACGCCACACACTCCAGTGAGTGGAGCTCCATCCAGAAATCACCAAACACCGACTGTCTTCCCATGTTGGATTTTTCCCACATCCTCACTCCGAAGTGGGCGTTCGACCATAACATCCCACCCAGGAGGGAGCGAGGGAGGTGCCGTTGGGGAACCCTCACCGCTGCAGGGAAACGCATGAGTGTGTGAGCTGAAAATGAGCCGACGGCGAGCTGAACCGGGCTCCGTGGGATGCAGTTTGGGATCGGCTTGGCACTCAAACAAATATGTTAAACCGGGATTTGTTGTAGGATTCCCTCTAGATTAGTACATTCGCCTCTGACTGGTTCTCACACACACACACACACACACACACAACCAGCCTGTGCCCTGGATTGGACGAAGGGTTAAAGGTCACCAGGCTACTACAGAAGAAGGGAAATGATCTCCATATCTGCCCCCTCTGTGAGCCTTTTTTTTTTTTTTTTTTCATTCCTCTCTTTTTCTGCAATCTGTTCAAGTAAATCCCGGCTTTCCAGCGCAGCGCTGCGACAGATGGCTCTGCATGCGTTCACACGTCAGACGTGAGGATGGAAATCACACACATGACATCACACGGGAGGGAAGCGGGGGCGGTGTGATGCCGAGCGTGCTGGTGTTCCGAATTTGGAAATAATCTCCCTGCGAGGTCCGTTTGATTGCTTTTCTGGGGATTTCAATCGTATCACGTGATCTTCGTCAAAATTTCATGATGTGTTTTGAAAAAATACACATTTCCCATGAAAACTGCTGAGTCGGGTTTCCTCCACGCTGCGGCTGCCAAAGTCTACACGCAGAGGTTTGAGATCAACATAAAGGTTTAAATATTATTTTACCTGGACAATGAAAGGTGCCTATTTGATAGAGCAGCTCCTCTCTCCAGTATTTTAGCAATATTCCAGGCTGGTCCATGTTTTTGATAACAAAGAACTTGATTACTTGTTGCAGGTTTCCGTGATCCTGACCCTGATGGTCCCGTACAACGAGATCGACGCCGACGCCCCGCTCATGGAGATGTTTGCCGTACACGGCTGCATGTTCGCCAAGTACATCGTGGCGGTGGGCTCCATCGCCGGGCTCACCGTGTCCCTGCTGGGCTCCCTGTTCCCCATGCCCAGGGTCATCTACGCCATGGCGGGGGACGGCCTGCTCTTTAAGTACGTCCACGGCGTTAAGTGGTGCACGTTGTGTTTCAATGACTGAGTCTCAACCAGCTCATTTGTGTGCGTTCAGGTTCCTGGCCAATGTGTCTTCCTACACAGAGACCCCGGCTGTGGCCTGTGTGGTGTCGGGGTTCCTGGCCGCCCTGCTGTCCCTGCTGGTCAGCCTCCGAGACCTCATCGAGATGATGTCCATAGGAACCCTGCTGGCCTACACCCTGGTGAGTGCATACTGTTGATCCGTAATAATCCATGTATTCCAGAGATTGATTCTGGGGTCTTCCCTCCTCCTGGTCTGCAGGTGAGCCTGTGTGTCCTCCTGCTGCGTTACCAGCCCGAGGGCGACATCCACGGCTTCGTGAACTTCCTCTCCGAGGAGCAGAACAACAAGAGGAAGGAGGGCGTCCTGGCCGAGTGCGAGAAGGACGCCTGTTCTCCAACCAGCGAGCTGGACGATTTCAGCGGCGCGGCCACCAACACCTGCGGAGCCAAAAACCTGCCGTCGCTCGGCGACAACGAGATGCTGATAGGCAAACCGGATAAAACGGCCTACACTGCCAGCCACCCCAACTACGGCACAGTGGACATGACCACCGGCATCGAAGCGGAGGAGTCGGAGGGCGGGATGTCCCGGCGGCTGAAGAAGCTCATTGGGCCGCGCTACTACACGCTGAGGATCCGCCTGGGCCTCCCGGGAAAGATGGACCGGCCCACTCCGGCCACGGGGAAGACCGTGACCGTGTGCGTGCTGCTCCTCTTCATCTCCATCTTCGCGTTCTGCTCCTTCATCATTTTCGGTGAGAACAACACGTTTACAAAGGAATCAGAGGATAACGTAACCACGCGTTGATTATTTCCTTCTCGTTTCTTCAGGAGCGAGCAGCATCGCCGAGGGCCGCTGGTGGGCTCTGCTGCTGTTAATCTCCTTCATCATCTTCCTCGCTCTGCTCGTCATCATCATCCTCCAGCAGCCCGAGAACCCCAAGCGGCTGCCGTACATGGCGCCCTGCGTGCCCTTCGTCCCCGCGTCAGCCATGCTGGTCAACATCTACCTCATGCTGAAACTGTCCGCCATCACCTGGATACGCTTCTCCATCTGGTGCATCGTGGGTAAGACACCGATGGGTCGTCTCGCGGCTCGGTTATGTGGCTTTTATTGTCAGATGATAAGACTTCACCCTGGAGGGATGGGAGCTGTGTTGACCTGAGGCTCAGTAAACTCTAGTAGTGCGTCTCACTTACTGTTTGTTTTTAATGAAAGAGCAAGGAAGTCTCATTTCACTTTTCTTTCCTGCCTCGGTTGTATCTGTCTGTCCATCTGTATTTGTCTTCATGTGATGCTCTGACTCACCATTCTATCACATCTTTGCTGCTTTGTACTGCTTATGTAAAGGCACAAACACATTTTATGTTCTCCCGACTCACACATTGTGGGATGCGTTGCTTTTAAATGACAGGGATGTGTTAGAATGTTATCCTGAAACAGTGCTGCGAGCTGTGGCGATGTCCGCTCATCTCCGCCTGCGTCCCTGCAGGTGTGATCATCTACTTCGGCTACGGCATGTGGCACAGCACGCTGGAGATCACCGCCCGGGAGAACGAGGTGCACGCCTCCACCTACCAGCGCTACGACCAAGGCGTGGACGAGGGCTTCTGCGGCTTCGAGGACGACTTCTACCCGCCCACCACTGACCCTTGGGGTGCGCCGGCGGCGGGGTCGGGCCTCACCCCGCCCCCCGAGGCCAAACCCGAAAGCGACGGCGCGCCGCCGAAAGCTGGAGGCAGGACCGTTCCCAATCAAGGCCTCGCGGAGGAGGACCCCATGGACTTCTGAAGGGACTGACTCTGTGTTACCCTGAATGTACTGCCTTGTCTGCTGCCTGGGGATGGGAGGGGGAGTAGTGTGTGTGTGTGTGTGTGTGTGTGTGTGTGCGTGTGCATGCCTGCATGTGTGTATGTGTGTGTATTTGTCAGTGTGTCTAACCCTTGGGCTAGATGGTTTCTTGGCAGCGGAGCGGTTTTCATTCACCTGACTCCCCCAGCTCACGGCAAACCAGGACGTCAAGGTCAAGTGTCTTTGTCACGGTCGCTTGTTGTCCACGTCCCACGCCGGCGAGGCCAGATAGAAAGGTGCTGACACGGCAGCAGATAAAACATAACGCGGCTGTGAGCCGTGAAGCAAGCCTTTTTCACCGTGAGTCTGCCGGGATACGGGAGAGGAGAGGGTGATGATGAAGGATGAATCAGCTTCCTGTTTCAACAGACGGACAGGAAAGTTAGATGACGGCGCCTCAAGCCCGAACTATTCCCCATGTAAATACAGAAAGACAAAAAAGGTCAAAGATATCTTTCAGCCCATGTTTAAACATTTCCCCCTGACCCCCCTGAACATCTAGCCCAAGGGATCAGGACTGGACTGGGAGAGGGGTTGATGTTTGCTGTCACAAATAGTACCTGGACTTTGCTTGCAATAGTGCCTTCATCTACTGTATGTGTCCGTTTTCTACTTTCATTTTGCCTGTGTGTGTGTGTGTGCAATCGAACTCCACCTTTTACATTGATATCATGTGTGTGTGTGTGTGTGTGTGTGTGTGTGTGTGTGGATATAAAGTGTGTTTTCTGGTTGTTTTACTGTGTTATATGTAGGTATCTGAACCCCGGCATGAAGCTCACGGTGCAAAATACCACATTTACATCCAGGAAGGAAAAAAGAGGAGAGAGGGAGGGTGTAACGGAGCGAGAGAGAGAGAGAGAGAGAGAGAGGTTGAATCCCAGTCGACAACCTGCTGCTTCATTGTGATGAATGTGTGCGTTTCTCTCCGCTGATGGCGTTCTTCACGTTTACCAGAGGCTGGAATTTGGTGGACTGAAATACAGTTCCTCCTCTTCCATCTCTCTTGCTCCTTTGCTTTGAACTCCTTTTTAAATCTTCCACCGCTCCTTCGCTCTTCCAGCCGACTCGTCCTCCATCTCCACCTCACCCTGCTCCAGATGCCATCCAGCCATGTCAGCAGGGAGTTGCCCCTCTAAAGTCACAGGACTTTAAAGGCCTGATGATCCACGGAGCTCCCGTTTCACCTCAGGGTGCCTGTTATCTCTCTCCTGATTGGTGCACCTCCCTGTCCCGCCTCCTCATGTAGCCGGCGTCCCGCTCTCTGACATGTTATTTACACTGTTGCTGCACCCCTATTGTGAAAATCAATCAAATCAAACCGCGGTCCTGTAGAGCTCAGTGTGAAGGTCGTGGCCAAGTCGATGGGTTTGACTCAGAATGTATGCACTCGTGGCACCGTGAGGGATCTTAGCACCAAATAGCACACCGATATGTTGTTAGGTCGAGGCTCGTCTACAATAGCTGCTGCTGTAGGTCCCGTTTCCTTCTGACCTTCCCCTCTTGCCCCTCACTTGCTGCATCTGTCCCTTTCCAGGGAAGCCTTATTTGTCTAATGCACTAAATCTAAGGATGCCACGCCAACCCCACCTGCTCCTCCCGCATCCACCCACACTTCATGTAGTAGTAGTAGTAATAATAGAACCCTGGGTGTCCTCCAGTGAAGCGATCATGGTCCCGGCCCAACAAACTTGTGAGAAATCCCGCTGGTATTGGATGATTCTGCAGCTCTTTCCGTGGAACGTGAGGGTGGAGGGCTGTTGCCCCGGAGACGGAGTGCTCACCAATCATGGCCGTAGCTAACGTTGAGGTCATGTCCTCCGTATTAGCTGTGAGCTTCCATTCTGCAGTTGAAAGTTGTAGATGATGTGTAGCTGAAACTCTAATTTTTTTAAACTAGATATATTTTAAATTCGAATACCTTTTTGGCCCAAAAAATAAATAAAGATGTAAATAATAATAACGTAGGTACCTTCCTGTAGTGTAATAAACATTTACCAAACATTTTCTCCTTCGCCATTTGATACAATAATACGTCCTATGCATGGGCGATGTGCAGAATTGTCCAATACCAACGTTATTTCTGGTGATAGGGTCGGGAAAAGCATCCTAAAGCATTTGTATCTCTCACACACACACACACACACACACACACACACACACACACACACACACACACACACACACACACACACACACACACACACACACACATCCAAACATATATTGCATTGTCATTCAGCCAAATACCCCCCGACTCAGCCAAAAGAATCCAGGCAATCTGCATTCAGCCAAAACAAGGTGGCGAATTCAGGCGCTGCCTCTCTGACACTTGACTGTACAGTCAGCTCTCTATATTACCTGCTCTGTGTGTGTGTGTGTGTGTGTGTGTGTGTGTGTGTGTGTGTGTGTGTGTGTGTGCTCTATGCCTGCGCCTCAATGTGTCTGGTGAATGTGCAGCATGCCGTCATGCACGAGGCCGGACCGTAAATGTCGTACTTGCATGCGGTGACTGATTGCTACGAGACGCGCCGCAGGCCTGGATCTCGTACCTGGGCCTAGATCTCGTACCTGGGCCTGGATCTCGTACCTGGGCCTGGATTGCGTACCTGGGCCTGGATCGCGTACCCGGGCGACGTCGCCTCCGTGCTCCGGGAGGATTTAAACTTCAAAAAGACATTCATTGTTCGGGATCCTTCTTATACATTACAATGCTATATTATGTGAAACACGTAATTCTGTGGGCTGAAAGAAGATTATTTGCTGGATTCTGTTTAATGCCCTCAGCCAGGTGGAAAAGGGAGTCCAACATGTAGCAAACACACAGGATGCCTCCTCTGGCATCCCCCCTTACAGAACGCCTACTTCCTGTCCTCTCAACAACTCAAGCCAAAGTTTACTTTCACATACAGGAGAACGTCGTTTTTCCAAGTGAATCACTTAGCAACAGAGCTAACCGTGTTTTCTGGGGGGTCTGCTAATAAGCTACTAATGTCCGTTTTTTTTTCTCTCTCTCTCTCAGTGAGATGAGCATTTTTAAAAATCCTATTGCAAAGTATTTCGTTGAAAGATTGAAAGTATTGGCGTCATTGACGACAGCAGATCAATTCGTCCGGCAGCGAGAAAAAAAAATAAAGTAGAAGATTGACGTAAAAAAAGCTATTTTTCTACAGCTGTCTCCGTCCACAGGTCCTCCTGCTGTGATCAGCCGTCACCTCTGTGTGTTTTTGTTGAATCACAACGAGGCCTGGGAGAAACCGCTCAAAAATCTATTTTTAACAACCGTAGACTCATTTATAAACCTCAATCCTTTCCTTTTTGAAGGATTTCCAAAATGATCGCTCTAGACGTCAATAGGACCGTAGAAGGTTTTAGGAGTAGCGCTACAGAAAACAACTATTTTAATACGATTCTATAAAGGGTTTAGACGACGCACTTCAATCGAATATCGCCACTGTTGCTTTGAAAGTCAGCTCAATGTGTTTCTTTGGTCTCGGAGAAGGTGTGCCATGTTCTTCCTGTGCTCTGTATTCGCTGTGGCCGAGTGTCAGTCAGTGTGTGTCAGACTTGTTCCGATTGGCTTCTCGCGCGAACGACTAGATATTCCTTGTTTTCCCTTCTTTATGTTTTGGCACAAAGCTGTATAATGTAGATGTGTTTTTTTAATGGTTTCTTCCATATGTGTGGTTATTTTTGCTCCTGGGTGCACTGTTTTTGCTGAGTTGTTAATATATCTTCCATGCAACAATGAAAGCTGTTTATTGCAAATACCAAAAAAGCCTTGCTCATTTCTTTTAAATGTTTCCTGCTCTGAATATTATAATGAATACTGTACGTTGGGTCACATTTACATACTTCATGTCCATGTTGAGCTGATGGTATCCAAACTTAAAGTCTTCATCCAAACACAACGGATTTTAAAACGACGTGAACGAGGATTGGCAGATTGTCACGTTAGCTACAGTGTGTTTCGACGTACTGATTTAGGTGTTTGACCGTCTCGATAGCACCAAACCAAAGCGTGACATCACTTGTTATTTAAAGCTTCCGAAGCCACCTAGCTTGCTTCAAGCTACCCTTCTGCTAGCTTGCTTCAAGCTACCCTTCTGCTAGCTTGCTTCAAACTACCCTTCACCTAGCTTGCTTCAAACTACCCTTCACCTAGCTTGCTTCAAGCAACCCTTCAGCTAGCTTGCTTCAAACTACCCTTCACCTAGCTTGCTTCAAGCAACCCTTCAGCTAGCTTGCTTCAAACTACCCTTCACCTAGCTTGCTTCAAGCTACCCTTCACCTAGCTTGCTTCAAACTACCCTTCACCTAGCTTGCTTCAAGCAACCCTTCAGCTAGCTTGCTTCAAGCTACCCTTCAGCTAGCCTGCTTCAAGTTACGCTTCAGCTAGCTTGCTTCAAGTTACCCTACAGCTAGCTTGCTTTAAGCTACCCTTCAGCTAGCTTGCTTCAAGCTACGCTCTAGCTAGCTTACTTCAAGCAACCCTTCAGCTAGCTTGCTTCAAGTTACGCTTCAACTAGCTTGCTTTAAGATACCCTTCAGCTAGCTTGAAGGCTTTTTTTTACTGACTTAGCCTTAGCATGTTCCTGCCTGGCTAGCATGTTAGCGGTTAGCTCGGTATGTCCATAGTTTGGGAACTAGCCCTGCCAGTGTTCACCAAGGCTATTTAATGAAGGCTGGGACAAAGTCTCGAGCTATGCGGTGTGACACATGTGCAGCTGCTACGTTGGAGGGTTCCAGCAGAGGGCGCTAGACTTAAAGGGATGGTGTCAGCTCAGGGGGCATGGAAAACTGGATGCATGAACTTTATCAATATGGAAATTAAATGAGCAGGTTTGCTGGGCCTCAAGGTTGTAAACAGAATCTCAGCAGGGAACCTTTAGATCAGTTCTCAGGGTTTCCCGTTGACGTACATGAAGCTATGGTTCTCTCACTAAGAACCAAAGAGCGAGGGTTTCACGTTGACTCTTCACAAGCGAGTGGAATCCAGAACAAACCCACTGGTCCAGCAGCAGCAGAGCTCCATTATGAAACTCATGTTGACCGTTGATCGACTGAGCTCTCGTTGTATTGTTCTCTTGTTACCGTGGCAATTTTTGTTCTCACCTCCTACACAGGAACACGATGCAGCTGAAAGGGAAAGGGGTCACGGCTGTTCTCTGGGTGTTGCTGAACGGTATTCTGGGAAATGAATCGGGACATTTTAAACCGGAGTAGAAAATAGACAAGCCAGGGTGACGGACAGATACACATAAAACATAAATAATAATTACTGGAAAGGGATGGGATATCTCAGTGTTGAGCCGGCGGATAGAGACTTCAGATAGCGATGTTTTATTAGAGCATATCATAACACTGCCATGTCTCTCAGTAATACAGGACAGCCTGGTTGCCCACTAGCCTCCCACTGGTGTTCTGGATGGCTCTGTGCCTGGAACAGCATCACATTTCAGGGAAAACACACACCGACATGACGACGTGTGTGTGTGTGTGTGTGTGTGTGTTAAGATAAGTCGAGGACAACAAGATTGCACACATTTTATTATGTGATATCTATTATATGACTGAGTGACCTTGATATGGACAGAGGAGCACACAGTCAGCCTCACACTGGACACAATTATCCTTTTTTGTTGCATTGTGTGTGTGTGTGTGTGTGTGTGTGTGTGCGGGGCGTGCTGACAAAACTCAAGGTCATTAATAACAATTCATGTATTGTTAATCGTTCTCTGCTCACATTGAGACAAACACGGACTCATACACGACGCCCAGTGATGACATCACACGCGTTCACAACACCCAGACGGAGTAAGAGAAATGGTTTTGTCTTTATTATAGAAAATCAAACAACAGCACATCAGTGAAACAATAAATAACCAGCTAATGTTGCTTCGGCGCGGATCGGAGTCGGAAAGCACTATTGAGATATTGAACATTCAAGTCATCACATCACAACAGAAGCTAATCTACATAATACTGATTTGTTTTTTGGTAGAAACCTAATTTCAGCTACCCGTTGTGTATGTAAAATGTAAAACGGCAGGATAAGGTGCTTCTTCGTCACACCGTGAAACTCAAAACAGAAGCCAAGTTAGTAAAGTTTGGATTATGAAATACTTTCATGAACAAAAGGTTAAGGTTTGGTCCTCTCTAACAACACATTTTTTTGCCGAGTTGGTGCAAACACTAAGGCTCCAGTACAGTAACACTGCCGGCTGAGGCTCCGTGGGAGATTTATGTTGCCGTCATCCTGCAGTGGCTGGAAAAAAAACAGTGCTGCGTTTCTTTTTAATCAGGTCCATCACTCAGGAGGCAAATGTACTCCAGAGTTGTACAATACTGTCAAACAAAAATCAATGAACATAAACAATGTTAATAACCACGTGTTCAGACACCCTGCTCTCATCGGAACAATAGATCATGGGTAATATGATTTAAAAAACACATGTATCAAAACGAGGACGCTAATATTTCCTCCTCGGGAGCATCTACGTGGAAAAACAGAACATCAATATCAGTGTCCACGAAGCCTCGGGTGATTGGTCGTTACTCTGGTGCTCGTTCTGTAAGAGCAGGGAGTCCATGCCACGCCCGACACGAGGAGGCTGCTAGATGAGCGTCGGGACGCCAAAACGAGCTCCAACAAAAACAGTCTTTGTTTGCTGTGTGAATGTCTCTCTCGTGTGTGCTCGTGTGCTCCTCCAATGAAGTTTAAACTGTGTTTATGTGTCTCCTTCTCTTCCGGTGTAGGTTTGCATGTAACTGTGTGTATGTGCTAGTGTGTATGTCTATATACAAACTACAGCCTCCCACCCTCAGACGTGGGCGCTCTTGGCGTGATTGGTGGAGGGGGCTGCTGGCGCGTTGCCGCCGGCTCCCTGTTTGGAGTAGTAGAAGCGGTTGTTGTCCTGGAAGGAGCGAGAGGAGGAGGAGGAGGAGTCTGAGGAGCAGCAGGTGAGGATGCACCCGCCCAGCAGGGAGAAGACGGAGCCCACCCAGCCGGTGTAGAGGGAGAAGCCGAAGGACATGAGGCCGTGCTCGTGGTGAGCGCCGATGGGAAACCACACCGTCGACACCATACCACACATCGCTGAGGGGAAACAAATAGTTACATAGGGAATACAAACCTCCCCAAAGCAACACACACACACACAAAGGTTACCCTGGAAACCAAGCGCATTCAAAGTGGGATCAAAATGGTGCTGCTGGATGTGACAAATACACACAAACATACACAGCGTTAGGTTACAAATTACATCATAAGACGCGGGATGCAAAATGGTGCAAATAAAAGCAGTACAAACTATATAAAAACAGACACTCAAAAGTAAACTAGATTGGGAATGCAAAATGGCATTGCTGAATTTACCTACACACACACATACACAAATGAACTAAAATAAAAAACCTGTATGTAAAAACACAAAGTGTATATTGATTGGGGATGCAAAATAATGCTGCTGAATATTATATACGCACACAAACAGCACGTCTTGCATGTCCACACGGTGCATTCTTTAAAGGGGAACCTTACATGATCAAACTAGGGATGCAAAATGGTGCAGATACATCCTGCTGGTGCGCGTGCATGCTGTGTCACCGTCATACCGAAGAGTGCCAAAGTGACCGGATAACAGGCAGAAAGATGTTACTAAACACGGGATGCAAAATGGCACATCTGAAAGCACTCTGCATGAGCATGGCCGAGGCTGGGATAGATGAATGGCTGCATGCTGTGGGAACTACTACGTGTTTATTCTGGTTGGTTCCTCAACAAGCCACAGAGGAATGTGTGCAGTGATATTAGTTGAACTACAGAAGAGAGGCCGGATCTCAGTTTTGCACAAATATTGAAATCCTCACACGTCCAAGGGGGACGCATTATTAGATTTGTGCGAGTATGTATACCCGAGGCCAACCCACGCTCATGAAATCCTTTTACCATTAATATGATTTTAATACACTAGAAAGTACAAATCCTGAAAGTTTCCCAAATTACGCTTCAGAGGACACGGCTGGAAAAACAATTAGAGTTGGACTGAATTTGCTGCCAGTATGGCGGCAAAATGGTCAAAACATCACACAAATATGGAATATTTAAGTCTTGTGTTGTTTGGGTCACGGATACCGCCACATGTTGGGAGCAGCTCTGCTGTGGAAACAAACGTGGGCGGTGGAAAAGTCCGACGCAGGTGTGGAAGTTTGATTTGAGGGACGCGGGCGTCGGAAAGTGCTGCAGCACCGGACAAATATTTAAAAGCACAGTGAAGTGGCGAAATCAGGGAGTGGATTTCCATGTGTCTCAGGACAAAGGGAGGTGTGGATGAGAGTAGGTGGAGGACAGGAATGTGATGGGATCTGTAGTAGGGGGGGGGGATAATGTGTGTGTGCATATGTGTGCACCCCTGGGAGGAAACGCTCATTTTCAACATCCTCTGCTCTCAGCAGCTTGGAAGCGTTTGAGGTGGGGTTGAAAGGTCACGGTCAGGAAGGCGTGTGCACGTGGGTGCAAAAACAATCTGACCCTCAATATTCTGTGTTGGGACTCTTACCGACGACGAGCATGAGCACCCCTCCCAGGACGGTGCGCTTGTTCTTGGACGCCTGCGGCTCACTGCCCAGGCTGATGCAGGGCATGGACATGAGGACCATCCCAACCGCCGGGAGCCCCAGGATCGAACCTGTGATCATCAGGGCGCGAGTCGTCTGGATGTAGGCTGCAGAAACACACACATTACAAAAAAGGGAACTTTGCATCACAGCTTGTGGGTGTTTTTCATTTCAAAAGAAGAGGTGGTATAAATCAACCGAAATGTAATTCGGCATGTACCTGGCAGGTCCAGGATCTGCGTCAGGGACACGCAGTGGTACAGGCCCGTGGAGATGACGCAGTCCGCCCAGGGGCCCTTGGCTCCGAGCTCGTCCATCTTCTTGCACGTGTTCAGGCCGTACTTGCACATGAGCACCCAGTCGTTGGTGGCCGTCGCGATCACGACGCCCAGCCAGCCGAGGCAGCTGACGAGGAAGCCGCTCAGCTGGAGGCACGAGTTGGCCATGGCGCAAAGTGTGCGTCAGAGAGGACCAGCTGTTCACAAACCGCTGGAGGAGCCTTCAAACTGCGGCTGGAGGTGTTTATCAATATGAACTATAATGATAGAGTCGATATTCCACCATACAGGTTAATCCAGAGTTCAAAGTTTAAATCTCCCCTCCGTAGGTCGTAAAGTCCATCAGTGGAGCTGTGCACTTCTGAAGAATGAAGCTTTCACATCCTCGTGGGTTTTATATGGGACGCTTCAGGGGGGGGGCAACCAATCAGAAACTTGGACCAAAAAAAGTTTAAACGAGGAAAACAACACACCCCACTTTCACTGTTACTGCCTCTCTAAAGCTGCCCTTCTTCCATCACTGATGCAGGCCGAGCAGTAACCAGGAGTCTGCTGCCCCCTGCTGTCCACATGGTGCTTCTACAACGACACCTGTGTGTGCGTTAAGATTTACCTCCAGAATACCAATGAGGGTTCAGACACATCATCAATATGTCTGGGGCTTTTCAGGATGATATCGAGGAAAATATAAGATGCAAATATTATGTTAAAACGTTAATTTACGAAAGTTTATTTTTTGGGGGAAAGTTTCTCATGAAAGTTTGAAAGTTTGTCATTATTTTGGGTAAGTTTCTCATTAAAGTCTCTTGTTTTTTTCGTTCTCAGTATAATGACAAATGTTCTCTAAATAATGACGTAGAAGAAGAGAGAAAGGGCTGCGGTCAGCTGACACGCTGAATGACGTGGGTTCGACACGTTTACCTGCACACACCGAGGGGCGAGGAGTGGGGGGCGGTGCTGTGCATGTGTTGGTTAATGCTCGGCGGGCACACTCGGTGACTCATATCAAACACACCCGTGACGTTGACGACACGCGCGCGCATTTAACTTAACCAAACTTTTAAATGCCCCCGGTGATTTACTGCGCGTGCGCGGGAATCGACCTGCAACAGGAGTTTGTACAACAAAACCTCTGTTGCAACGCAAAGGAAACTCACGTTAACACCAGAGTTCGACTGTTACTGGGGAATTAACGTGATGGCAACCACGCGCGGATTGGGGACGACGTCACTGCGCACGAGCCCCCCCAGACAGGTGAGTTCACACGTCTGCTTTTATTTAAATGCGTGTTTGTGGCGGTTCTGTCCTGCTGTTGCCTTGATGAGTTGCTGTTGCTCGGTTTGTTTCACTCGGTGTGTTTTGGACTCTGAGGCCAAACTGCCCCTAAAAAAACCACTCATTTCTGGAGCCGCCAGGGGGCGCCGCAGCACAGCGGCGGCTACGAGCCGACATTCAGGTAGCTGTAGGACATAATGTTTCCTTTCTTCCCGCCTGGCTAGACGGGGTTAAGTAAGTCCTTCAACGCAGCAGCAGCCAGCAGCAATCAGTCTAAGAGGAGGGACGAGGCAACGGGCAACTCAGGACAAGGTCACCGACTGTAAGGGCGTGCTTGGCCCACTTCCTCCTCCTCCTCCTCCTCCTCCTCCTCCTCCTCCTCTATGTTGCTCATGCTGTTAAGCATGCTGCTAAAGAAACAAGAGTTGATGCATGCATGGTGATCCTGCAGCTGCATCACGGTGAAAGACGAGCAACTTTGCTGTGGAGGAGATCAAGTCTCACCCCTCGTCTCACCCCTCACACTCACTCTCTCCAGCACGGACCACCATGACTCCCCTCATTAGTCTGTGGTCTTTGCAGAGAGCTACGGTTGGAGTCGTGGATGCATCCAGGTGTGTTAAATGTGTCTTGAAGAAATTGACACCTTTTTATTCTACAACCTGTGGAGTGTGTGTGTGTGTGTGTGTGTGTGTGTGTGTGTGTGTGTGTGTGTGTTGGTGTGTGTGTGTCACATGAAGGGTAAAAGTGGTACTGTAAACGTCTTATAGATCATCGGGGGTAAGTGGTGTGAGCCAGTCGGCCGTGTAAAGCAGACGCCGCCACACTTCATCTCTTCCACATTTACTCTCCGTCTCATTCATACATCTCTTTCCTTCCTCCGTTCTCTGGGACCTCCTGATGGAGTCGTCGGATTCAGGCGGCGGAATCAAAGGCATTAAGGGGGGAGAGAGAGGGGGGGGGAGAGGGAGAGAGCAAAGCCAATGGTGAGAAAAGTCGTCAGACTGAGCGCGATGGAGGCGGCATATCCCCCCATGTGATTCCCAGAGCAGTTAGTCTGATACGGGAGGAGTGACGCGGCAAGGGAATGGGAATATTATGCTAATGAGGAAGGGGGGGTGCAGCAGCGGCTGACGGAGAGGGATGATGGGATTTTAGCCCTCCTGGGGAGAGAGAGGGAGCGGCGGTGCATGTAGACGGCGTGGGTGCAGGGCGGATTTAAAACCTCATGGCGGCGGGAGTTGGGGGGGGGAGTCCTCTCCAACCCATCATGCTGTCAGAGCTGTCAGTCAGGCAGACAAGGCACCGTGACACAGGAAGACTTAGCGGCCCAGATCAGAGGTGGAGGTGCAGACGGAGAGTTACGAGCCGGGAGGCGGAGCCGGACCCGCCCTGATGGAGTGGCAGCCATACTGGATGAGTCACCCCCCCGGCCCCCACCAGGGGGATGATGGGTACTTTCTCAAATAGTTGTCAAGCCACATTGTGTGATGAACGGGATGAGTTCACGCTGCGGCGACTCGCGAGGGTTTCTGTCGGAGAGTTACGCTCTTGATCCGCTGTGGAGTATTTTTATGTAATCCTGAAACACATACGGAACCGGCAGCAGCTCAGAACACAAAAATCAATTCAGCTGCCAGATTCCTTCCTGCCTTTAGAAGAGGTGTCGGTGTTTGAGGTTTATGGATCAGGTGGGCCCTTTGACAGCAAGGTGTTCACCAAGAAACTGTCGGTTCTCAATAAATCCAGTCGGCCTGAAGTCGGCGTATTACAGGAATCTTATGGCAACGTTGTTTTTTGCTGACGTTCCTATATTTGAATGCGAAGCGTCGTCACACGTTTAAAGTAAAAGTGAGAGCAAAAGGGGAAAATCCTCTCTTCAGCTCGGAGCTTCCTCCAAATTTAAGTTCCTTGTTTTACATCCCGGCTCTACGCTTGCTGTCGACACACATCGTCTGGGTTTCTGCATAAACGCCATTTAAGGATGGATGATGCTCTCCCTCCTCTCTTACAATGTATGCACCGCTTACATCACTTCCGGCTGCCGTCGGTGATGTACTTTTTTGATGTCGACTTCTGCATCACATCATCATCTTTATAGATTGTACCCTGTCTTTTTACATTTTTATTTCTTCTCAAACAGCTGGCGCGTCTCCATTTATTCCATTATTAGAGATAATACACAGTAATTAACTTTACTTGAAGACTTGAAGTATCGTTTTTAGCTGCTTGTCAAACTGCGGATGTCACACTGCAACGAACGCCTCAGGAGGAGCAGCTAACTAGTGCCCCAAGTGCTGCTTTCTGGTCTCTCTCTCACACTCACACACACACACACACACACACACACACACACACACACACACACACACACACCTATCTTTTTGTTCATCTGACGAGCAGAAGCGTGTTTGCTGCAGTGGAAGTCTGGACTTTGATTGGTGTGGAATCCTCCAGTGTCTCTGCAGCGTAGCAGCCATCACTCACCGCTAACTGCGTTAGCCATTAGTATCAATTAATCTCAACAAACACTGTTGGCCATTACGCTCAATGCATCACCGCCGGCTCCGCTAACTACACCCGCCGCCCCGACAGAACCGGCGACAGCCCCGCCGCTCTGCGGGAGGAGATGAGGGATACGGTGTCGCTCCCCCAGATGGCTGAGTGAGAGGAGGAGGGCTGCATGGAGCAACTAGGGAGCAGACAGGAGCATGGGGGGAGGAGGAGGAGGAGGAGGAGGAGGAGGGCTGCATGGAGAAACTAGGGAGCAGACAGGAGCATGGGGTGGGAGGAGGAGGAGGGCTGCATGGAGAAACTAGGGGAGCAGACAGGAGCATGGGGGGAGGAGGAGGAGGAGGGCTGCATGGAGAAACTAGGGAGCAGACAGGAGCATGGGGGGGAGGAGGAGGGCTGCATGGAGAAACTAGGGGAGCAGACAGGAGCATGGGGGGGGAGGAGGAGGAGGAGGAGGGCTGCATGGAGAAACTAGGGAGCAGACAGGAGCATGGGGGGGAGGAGGAGGAGGGCTGCATGGAGAAACTAGGGAGCAGACAGGAGCATGGGGGGGAGGAGGAGGGTTACATGGAGCAACTAGGGAGCAAACAGGAGTATGGGGGGAGGAGGAGGAGGAGGAGGGCTGCATGGAGCAACTAGAGAGCAGACAGGAGCATGGGGGGAGGTGATTATCACTCTGGCCCTCAGAGGTTGAGGAGTGTAGCCTCTGTCAACACGGTATATCCTCTGGGATAACGGTGCGTTCGTGCTGGGAGATGTATGGAGGAGCCGGGCTGAGGAGAATCGACTCGGAGAGGCTTTTTATTTTCCAAAATACACACATTCAAATTATTACCTCTTAAAAACTCCCCGACAGTTGGCATCTCACCCCATACACTCATTTCCATTAGGCCCCGCCCCCCCCCCCCCCCTTCTTTGCTCCTCCGTCACCAAGAATAGAATGATCTATTGCTCTTTACATGGCGGGCTGTGTGTTATCTAATGCAGAAGATGGGAATGTGTCGGGCTGAGATGGAGGGCTGTCGAGGCGGTTGCATCATCCTGACGAGGGGCTCTGCAGGACTGGGCTCTGCAGGACTGGGCTCTGCAGGACTGGACTGGAAGTCTGGACTTGATGTGGACCGCATGTGGATAGTTCAACATTTTGAGAAATTCACCTTCTTATCTCGAGTGATATCAAAAGAGTGATATCAGCCTGACGTCTGTGTGATATATCATCTTTAAGACTTTCATAGAAACAGGAAAACGATAATCTCGGGTGATTTTTAGGGGTATA
>NC_139921.1:24387535-24403923 GCF_963514095.1 Eutrigla gurnardus
TGCATGTTGGCGTGCACAAGTGGATGTATTTTCCTCCTCCTCGTCTTATTTGTCTCCCCCGCCCCCCCCCCCCCCCCCCCAGATCATCTGATTAGCATCTGATTGGGCCTTTAATCCTAATGACTTTTTCCACCACACGCTTTAAGATCTGGCTCCAGCCAATCAGAACGGGGGGCTCCCTTCACCTGCAACAATTGCATAATGTCACATTTTGATTTGGAGCGTTGCCGCTGAGATTGCCGGACAAGCTTGGGACAAACCGGCGGTTAAAATGGGAAAAAAAGTCCATCAGACTCAGAGTCAGATTGCCGAGTACGTTTGCACGAGGAATTAGCCTTGGTGTTCAGTGTGCACCATATTTACAAAGAATAAACAATAAAGCTTAATACTGCAGCCAAGAACATATATAAAATACATTTAAAAAATGCACCGTAACATAATGTATAGAGCGTCTCCTTTCCCATAGCGGCTGCTGTCCCGATATTTGACCGCGCTCCAAAAAACAGTTTTAACCGGCTACAGAAATGTAGAGCAGAGGGTTTCTGCTGAAGGAGACCAAATGCTGAACAAGCCTCCCTGGATAAATGGAGATTAGAGACGCACGCGGTTGCCAGCCGGGTCTGTTGTGGAAGACGGCGGGGCTCCAAGCAACCACCAGACAATCCAGCGCCGGAGCTGCTGCTCGCCGCTTCAGGACGACCCAGTAATTCAGCCAAAGCAAATCCTGATCTCGCATCTCATCAATCATTCCTGAGCCAACACCTGTGTGTGTGTGTGTGTGTTCGGTGTGTGTGTGTTTGTGTGTGTTCGGTGTGTGTGTGTGTGTTCAGTGTGTGTGTGTGTTTGAGTGTGTGTGTTTGAGTGTGTTTAGTTCTGTTAACTTCCTGTCTCCTGCCGAGGGACGTTGAGCTTAATTCATTTCTCCAAAGAAGCAATCTGGCTCCGAGCCGTTCAGTGGCGGACCGGAGCAGCGCCTCCATCATCTTAATATCGAAATGGCTCCACCCCATCCCCCCCCCCCCCACTAGTGTCTCCGATGAGAGAGAGAGAGAGAGAGAGAGGTTGACATCAGGACAAAGACGGTGACACATCTCACTGTACCGTCGCTTGTCGGTCAAACGGCACAGCGAGGAGGAAGGAGGGAAACCAGCAGCAAAACCACTCTTTTTGACTCTTCATTTCCTCTCTTTTGTCTTTGTTCACTTTCCCTTCCCCTCTTCATTTACATTTTTTGTCTCCGTCATGGATTATGCAGACCGACTGACTACCGGTTCACTCTCGGCCCCAAAAGACATTTGCATATAAAGGCTGGATGTGTTCTTGGATAAGACACCCAGTTTAGTATTTAACGCTCGTAATCCTGGAATTGCATTTGGTTAAAAACTCCTTCTCAAGTGTGACTCATTCGTGCGGCACATCAGTGCACTTTTACACCTGTAAAAACCTCATTCAGGAGTTTTACATCAGCTTATCAATCAGGCCGACTTTGTTTCCTTTCTTCTAATGTTGATTGAACGTGTTGCCGGTTGAAAGGAGCGTTGCCTTGACAGATATTTGTATCTGGTGCAGCAGCACTAATGTGGAAACCTGAGGAACGTGAAATCAGCGTTTTCCTCGTCCCCGGTGTGCAGCCGACATGTTCCCTTTCTTAGTTATTATTGAAATGCTCCTTTTTAAAAAAAAAAAAATGTTTCCTCCTCCCTCTCTCCTGCGGGCTGAGATAAATGTTGCAGCTGATTTAGGTTCAGAGGAGCTGGCGAGGAGCAGAAGGAGGTGGAGGGGGGGGGTGGGTGTCTGAAGGGGAGTAATAGATGGACGGGCTGGGATCGCAAGGGGACACGGGAGGGCCTGGTTTGGGGCTGGAGCCGTCTGAATCAGGGCTTCTCAAGGACTTTCCTAACTCACAGTTTGATCTTGGCCGGGGGAGGAGAGGGGGAGGGAGGGTGAGAGGGTGAGGGAGGGCTGTGGGGAGCAGGAAGGAAGGAGCTCTCGCCGAGGCTGAAGGGGAAATGGAGAGGACGAGCTGGTGTTGTAGGGAGGGGAGATGGATTGGAATCTGATGGAGAGTAACGGCGGTGACGAATGGGGGCTCTGTTGTTTTTTCAGAGCGGCAGGAAAGCGGTGTGACGGGAGGAGCTGCTCTGTGTGGAGAGAGAGGTGGCCTTTAATGAGACGGGAGGGGACCGTCCCACCAGGAGATAAATGTTGGATATTCGGGCTCTAGTGGTGGATAAATCAAGCCTCCAGCTGCCTCCTCCAAGCACATAAATTACTGTACGTTGACGGGGATAAGCACACCGTCAGTAGGAAACACCTCCATTTGTTACTCGGCGACCATGTGACCAAAGCACTCGCCTAAGTGGCGGCGCTGACCCGTCTTAGTCAACAGCGCTCTGTTGTTTGGTTTTGTTTAGTTTTTTTAAAAGCCGTGCCGCGGCAACTTTTATTGATTGTAAAACAACACGGCGCTAATTGTCTCTTCAGTCTGAGTTTGAATGGAGTCTGGAGAGCATCGCGTCCTTATCGGCGGCGAGCAGGCGCCGGGAACGAGAAAGAAACGCACCGACACATGAGTGTGTGTTTGCACGCGGCACTACCTTGCTAGCGGGGCCGCCCCAGAGGCGTTTCATCTGTGTGTGTGTGAGAATACCTCAAAGACGCCGTAGCACGCCACTCTGCCCGCTCTGCAGCCCTAAGCCGCGGGCCGAGGAGGAGGAGGAGGAGGAGGAGGAGGATTTGCCAGTCCACCACTGCCTGCTGAAGCGGCTGCGACGCGTTGGCGACTTCTGTGGGATTTAAGTGGCTGGGAAATTCGAGGACAGTTTTTCTTTCTCTTCCCTCCCGATTCAATCCACTGACTGATCTGTCTTTTGGCAAACTTAATACACGAACGTACGATTTAAAACCTCAGCGGCGAGAGGAAGCTCTCGACTACTTCCTTTCTTTTCAGCAGCTCGTAATAAAAAAGTGTAATTGTGAGGGGGGGGGGAATACTCCCCACGGCCCGGCGGGTGCAGTTTGCAGTATATTTGAATATCATGGAGCGTGCACAAGCAGCCAAGCCACATAGCCTGAATGGCAAACGTTTAACACTATAGTGTTTACGAGGCAACTATACGTCCAGAGTTAATCATTTATGGTTTGCAGAAATTGTACATTACTATTTCCCCTCCCCTGAATCTATCCAAAGTGTCGGTTCCAGTGCTTTTTGCTTATCCTTAAGCCTGGAGCGGCTTAGACCGATAAGAGGAGCTAGCCGAGGGTCATCGGCTGCTTAGCCTGTGTGTGTGTGTGTGTGTGTGTGTGTGTGTGTGTGTGTGTGTGTGTGTGTGTGTGTGTGTGTGTGTGTGTGTGTGTGTGTGTGTGTGTGTGTGTGTGTGTGTGTGTGTGTGTGTGTGTGTGTGTGTGTGTGTGTGTGTGTGTGTGTGTGTGTGTGGACGGACGGACGTGTGCATCCAATATGATGCAGTATGTGCATGTTTGCTCGGGTGCACGTATGCATGGGCGTTCATTATATGCCAGCATGTGCACAAGCATTGTGTGTCGTCGGTGCTGATGGGAGCGTATCCAGCGAGGTATTCAGGTCGGGTTGATCCGCC
The DNA here is from genome assembly GCF_963514095.1 of Eutrigla gurnardus. NCBI lineage: Eukaryota > Metazoa > Chordata > Actinopteri > Perciformes > Triglidae > Eutrigla > Eutrigla gurnardus. Next base: position 24,391,135 of record NC_139921.1, read on the forward strand.
GCCCGGCCCACATTCAGGCCCGTAAACTGCACCGAGATCCGTCCAGCTAAACCATATAATGTCTGCTGAAACGTTCCCCTGTGTGTGCATTCCTCCATATTACTGGAATTGTGTCCGCTGCTTTAACACCCGACTTAGCTCCACTTTTTAATTCTGCTTACTCCGACGTTCCCTCATTCTACGGCGTTCTTGTACCATATTCATTTTCCTTTCCTTTATCTCCCTCCTGTGTTTCTCAGCCTAGCTTAATCCAATGGGGACTAACTAGATGATGGAGATCAGAGATCTTCAACAGGGGGTCCGGGACCCATAGGGGGTCCGCAGAGTTCCTGCAGGGGGTCCCTGAAATTAGTTAAACCTTTTTTTTTTTTCCTTACAAAAATTTAAATATGTCCAAAAATTCACATTGACATGAATACAATATATGATAAACAAATATAAATATTCCTGTTTGTCGACTGTTATGAGGTGAAATTGTGACGTAGAAATGCAATATAGAAAATATTAAATAAATATATGAGCGGCTTTATGAACATCCATCATTACAAAGTAGAGCCCGACGATAAAGGATTTTGAAGGCCGATACGATACAAATGTTTGTTGATTTAAAGATCCAATATTCCGATTTATCGGCCGATATTTTTTTTTAGAAACGCGTAACAAAACATTAACAGATTTCCCTAACATTAGTTATTTGTAGATATTTATGAGTCTTCACTAAAATAATATGATAATGCAGTTTAAAAAGAAACTTGTTTTTTTTATTGTCACAACGGAACATCAAAATATATTAAAGTTCTGATAAATAAAATGTATAAAAATACAAATTTAAGATATAAATCTTAAAGTCCTTTGAACAAAAACACAATAACAACCAAACACAAAGTTACCAGTATTAAAAGACTTGGTAAGCTTCATAAACATAACTTCGAACAAGACTGGAGACAAATTCTGTTAAGTTCTATAAGGGTGTTTTGTCCGTTTTTACTTTATTTTTTGAAATATTCATTTATCGGCCATTATAAATGCCGATACTGATAGTTTGGAAAATGCCTAATATCGGCCGATAATATGAAGTTGAGCATGAGAGTCGGGTAGGAAAGAGACGCGTCCGTCTCGATTCCAGCCGTTAACGTTACGTAACGAGGATCTGGTTGGATCAGATGAACGGTGCAGCTAATAGCCGTTTGTGCCCTTTCCAGCATTGAATAGCCTATTAACTCCAAAGCCAATCAAACGACGGCACTAAGTCTCATTTTCTGTGTTTAATTGTGTTTACATGTCACCTAATATGTGGTTCAATATAGTCATTAAGTGATTATCATTGTGAATGTCTCTCATTCTGATGATTATTACGAAGAAGTTGCAAAAGGAGAAAAGTGAACCGAGGCACTGAGCGGTTGACTCATCTGCATAACCAGCCTGTAAATGTTAATTCTCTGTCCCGCTGCACTGTGAGCTGGAACATTTTACTTTCCTTTTACTCTGGTGAACTTCCTCGATTGGAGAATCGTACAAATAAGCATTTAAAAAGAAATGGAACAAGGCAGATCAGTGCAGCAAAATGGTCCTTCATGGAGTTAATTTGGCTTTTTACACAGGAGTTCCTTGGCTCACATAACGGCCTGTAAAATGGAGAATTGTTATCTTTGCACTTGTCTTGTTTGTAAGGATTAAACAAATGAGGTATCTGTTAATGAATGACCTTTTGAATGGTAGAGGTATCTTACGTTTGGAGAGGTTAAAGTTCCAGAAGCATTTAGGGGCATCTGTTGGCAGAAGTTGGATATATTCTAAGTACGTTTTCTTTCGAGTATAATCACCTGAGAATAAGAACGGTTGTGGTTTTCGTTGCATTGAAGCAGCCGTTTATATATCTGCATTCTACCCGACCGCTGCATATTCACCGTACAGAAACCACCATCAATCTTCTAATCGTACTCCCTGAAAGACGCATACGAGCGTATTTCTCAAAATGTTTTGTCATTATGTTCTCCTTTCGTGTCTTCATAATCTAATGGCCTGCAAGAGACGGAGAAGCCGCAACGGCTGGAAGGGAATTATGGCTTTTAGATGATTTCCAGTCCCTTTTTTTTTAATGCTATTTCAGGACGATCAGATCTTGTGTAAAAGTTGTTTACAGCGCCCTTGTAAATGTTGTTCGGGTTATTTACTGCGCAGAATCATCCCATGTTGTTCTGGAAGGATCCAAGGGGCTACGAGGGGCTCGACTCACTTCCTGTGAGCTGTAACTAAACTCTCCTGCCTGCTGTATGGAAGGCTCGGCATAAATCACCTCCCATACGGCGTCCTCGGAGTGCAGAAACACAGCTGCGTTAAGCAACGCACCGCTTTATGGCACATCATCCGATATGAGGCTTTAATGGAGGGAATTTATGCCGGTGGTAAATGAACCCAGTCTCAAAGTGGCTGTAACTATTTTCCCAACTGCAGGAATTAATTGGATTGCTGCAAAAAAAAAAATATATATAGTTAAAGCACACGTCAGCGGCGGCTATCTGCTTTATATTCTTTACAGTTCCAGAAATGTCTGTCTTTGATGTGCGAATGTTCCACGGCGAGATTATTGATTCCCTTTAACTCCAGCTGTGAACCGGTCCGACTCCAGAGACGGACTCATGAATGAAACACCAGAGGTTTTCACTGCATACAGCTCAATCTCCGGATCGCTTCGGATTCTAACCCCATCTGCACGTTTTGTATGATTGCCTCTCGATCCAGCCTGATATTTTTGGTTATGGACGTCAAATCATTTCAAGCAAGCGGGATCTTCAAATTAGCTTAACGGGGGGTGGAATCACGTTTCTCATTAGTGTGTGTGTGTGTGTGTGTGTGTGACTGTGTGTGTGTGTGTGTGGGTCGATACTCTCCTGTTTACTCCGGTAAACAAACCCACCCAGCAGGCCATCCTTCTGTCCCTCAGCATGATAGTAAAACACATCATAAACATCAGCAGATAATTGATCCCAGCTTCATTGATACGCAGCGTTTCACAGACGACGATACGAGGAGTCCCGTCCCAGCATTCCATCTGTTTCCCAAAGTCTTGACCTTGACTCGCATGCCGACGGCAGATAGATGAGTCATGGTATCGACCGGAGAGATGACTGTGATGTGTTGGTGCCGGTCATGTTGGCGAAATAGTGATTTGCTAGTTTTTTCTTCCCCCGTGAGATCAATATTCATTACGTGTCGGTTTAGAGTGTAATTATGAATGCTCGTAATTAATGCTTTGCTCGTGTGATGAATGGGTGTCATTGTGTGAGCGGCTCCTCGTGCCGACGGCAGTTTACAATATCATTCCTGCTCCGAGCCCTTCGGTTATTCTATCCCCCATCACCTCGCGACCCCCCCGTGACCTCGCGACCCCCACGTGCTCCTGCAGATTGTCTTATACATAAGGAATGATGCAGCAGCGCCCGAGGAGGCGCGCCGCGAGTGGAAGCTGATGTTTGGATACTTATTTATTTGTGTTACACGTTACTTTGGCCTTGGATGAAACCATGTTATTGAACAGAGGGTTTAAAAAATGCATGATGTTATTTCACAAAAACAAAAATGTTAATTACAAGGCCGCTTGCTGAAATTGTTCCAAAGCTTCCAGCCACACCTCGTGGCCTCGGAGGATGTAGCTGCTCCGGTATCCTGGAGTTCATCACCGCTAATGATGAATCTCTCCTTTTATTTTTGGGCTCAACATGAAAGGCATCAACATGGAGTTCGACGGTCCAGGTCGTAGCAGTAATGCTCGTTTCACTTTCGCTCTCATATTGCGTGGTATTGAATTGAATGTGGATTTATATTTTATAACTCTTGTCTGTTAAAGCGTGATCTAAAAGCTCAAACTCAAAGAAACCAAGAGGACAGAAGGCGGCTCCAGGAAGTACAGTCAGAAACTCTCAGTGCTGCGGAATGGAGATTCCCTGCTGCGTGGAAGATATAGATCACTTTGCAGACACTTGATGAAACATTCAGCCGGGCTGCGTCGTTTCACTTCAGGCTTCTGGTGAAGTTTGGATGAATCCGACGTTACATTGCAGCACGATTGCAGTTCTGAGGTTGAGGCACGGTGGTGGAAACATGCAGTCGAAAGAGGAGGATGGAGACTTCAGGCCTCAACAAGTTGCAGGGAAAACAAAACTCCTTCCAGGCGTCTATTTGCTGTAACTTAGAGAGGGGTAAACAAGTTAATGGGGGCACGTGGGAGCAGCACCCAGGGGTGCTCTGGTCCATCCAGCTAGGCCGTGCTCTCCTCCCATTCCACTGCTTTTAACGTTTGCCTCAAATATTGTGGAGCTCCAGCACGAACGTGTGTGTGTGTGTGTGTGTGTGTGTGTGTGTGTGTGTGTGTGTGTGTGTGTGTGTGTGTGTGTGTGTGTGTGTGTGTGTGTGTGTGTGTGTGTGTGTGTGTGTGTGTGTGTGTGCAGAAACTCCCCCAGGTTAAAAGAGGGATGTAGCATTCTGATTTATTTTCATTTGTAGACCAAACCTCATACCTTAGAAACCCTGGTTAACAAAGACAGCCAGACACACACACGCACACACACACACACACACACACACGTACAGCATCCAAGGATTAAAAGCTTCTGTTTTGGGCCCAAATTAAACGTGTGTTCCTGCCTGCATGTGTTGGTGTGTGGTGTGTGTTATGAGTGTGTGTGTGTGTGTTATGAGTGTGTGTTATTCGTGTGTGTGTTATCCGTGTGTGATGACAGAGGAGGGAGATTTTTCTGGCACTGTGCTGAGCAGAGAGTAGTTCAAAGCTGTGGGCTCCCTCTCTCTCTCTCTCTCTCTTCTCTGTGCTTCAGCTTGTGCAGCACCAGTGACCTCAATTAGCCGTGTGTGTGACGGACACATAGAGCATCCTTAGATCACACACACACTGGGATGCAGTTAAAGGGGGGTGGTGGTGGTGGGGGGGGGGGATTAGAGGGGAGAACCAGCCTTTACATTTGCAGCTGGAGCACGGCCGTGCACGTTTGTCACTGCAGGTGAACTTTCACTGCTCGTCTGTCTGCTGCCTGGAAATAGAAAGGGTGGTGACACAGAGAGGAAGAAGAGGAGCAGACCTACGAGGAAGGGGGGGAGACTGAGCAGAAGTTGGGTACAGATCAAAGAGAAGCTGTACACCCCCTCCTCTTCCCAAAAAAACCCCAAAAAACAGAGGAGGCAGTCAAAGCCAAAAAAAAAAAGCCAAAAAAAGCAAAGGGAGTTCCAGTTCAAAGAAACCAAAGAAGCGAAGGAAAGAATAGCACAGAGTTGGAGGTGAACTCAAAGGCAGGCTGGATGTGGAGATGAAGGAAAGGACCGGAAGCAAGGAAGGAGGAAGAAGGAGGAGGAAGAAATGCACAGATGCAGATGGAGGAAGAGGAGGATCCGTCAAACGGCGGGCTCGCTGAGAAACGAAGCTTTGACCTTCACGACACGAGCCGCCGCCACTGTGTGTGTGTGTGTGTGTGTGTGTGTGTGTGTGTGTGTGTGTGTGTGTGTGTGTGTGTGTGTGTGTGTGTGTGTGTGTGTGTGTGTGTGTGTGTGTGTGTGTGTGTGTGTGTGTGTGTGTGTGTGTGTCAGACCGTGAATAAGGGAAATAGAGGGTATTCCCTTCATCCCACACATTCTCTCTCTTCCTCTCTCTCTGTCTCTCTCTCTCTCTCTCTCTCTCTCTCTCTCTCTCCATTAGACCTTCCACTATGTTATCTCAGCCTGTAAGAATGGCCAAGCCGTCTCCGGTTCAGAGTAATTACTGTACAGCGTATCTCAGGAGGTGTTACAAATTAAACACGGCTCGGGTCGCACGTGTTTTATTTTATTTTTTTATGGCTTTAAGCAAACAAGCAAACGTTGATACTGTAACATCCTTCAGGTATAAGAGACGCTCCTTTTTTAATTTGAATGTAACAAAAACATTAATTATGATTCATCATGAATGAGGGATATTGTGTACAAACTGGAGATTAGTGGCCCCGGGAAAATTTAGTGATTCCATTTTCTACTTGCGAGAGAAATGATTAATTTTAGTTTTTAGAAGATCTAAAGAATAAAGAGCAGAATTAAACTTAAAGCAGAGACCGTATGACGTAAGTGTTTGTTTGTGGACGACGGTTGTGGTGACACGAGACGGCGGGCGGCGACCCGTCACTCACGAGGTAGCCCCGCCCTAAAGCGTAGCCTCCGTTATCGTCTATTTGACTGTAAACGGGACCATAATGTGCTCAACCAACATGATGATGTCATGAAGAAGACTTGATACCGTAAACTCATGTTTGGACTTCCATGCAACCAGAGGAGTCGCCGCCCCCTGATGGACATCACAAAGAATGCAGTTTTAAGGCGTTTCCACATGGGCTTCACTTTGCCGTCTAACTTCCCCCTCAGCGAGCGAGTCGGGTGTTCATCAGGGGTTGTGATAATATTAAGGCTGGATTAAAAAGAGACTGATTTTCTCTGATTGACGAAGCAGCTCACAGCTGATCGGTGAGATCATGAGTGAAATCCTCGATTCATTTCAGGCTCTTCATTTGTATCATGATAAGAATCCCCCCCCCCCCATGCTTATTTGCTCAATGTTTCCGATGCGTTTCCGTGGTTTATGTTACTTTCTACAGCTCCACGTTACATAACTGAATGAAACGAATCTGGATGAAGTGGGGAAGACGTATCCGATGCTTTCCACACCAGCGCTCTACTTACGGGGCGAATGCTCCAAGCAAAACAAATTGCTTGCTTGTAGTCATCCTGCAGTACTAATGCGGGATCGCTGCACGCCGGGCGGAGTCTCTCCAGCCGCCGCTTCGCTTTCAGCACCTCCAGTAAATATCTGCTGTGCAACTTAAAATGTCAGCCAACACAAATGACTGTGTACGGAGGGAGACTCTGCAGACTCTGCTTTCTTTCATTGTTTACTCTGTGTGTGTGTGTGTGTGTGTGTGTGTGTGTGTGTGTGTGTGTGTGTGTGTGTGTGTGTGTGTGTGTGTGTGTGTGTGTGTGTGTGTGTGTGTGTGTGTGTGTGTGTGGCAATCTGACTACTCTCGAAGCATCTGCATCCATGACGGCGGTGGTCCACCTGTTGTGTGAGAAAATAGTACAGAAGGCTTTCCAAGAGCTGGAGGAGGGAGGGAGGGGGGAGGTAGGAGGAGGGAGGAGAAGGGGGGAGGAGGAGGGGGGAAGGGGGAAGTATCACAAACACAGCCGGATCGCTTCTGATGTCTGGCCATGAAGCCAGTTGGAGATTCGTGGTCACACCCCAACATGAGATTGGCAGCGCTAGAGGAACTTTCAGCTTCTTTTAACTTCTTAACGGCATGAAAACACACACACACACACACACACACACACACACACACACACACACACACACACACACACACACACACAGAGACAGATGCCTGCCAGCTTCACATGAACACACACCACCTGCAGACACTCAGCAGGGCTTAAAAATCTCCACACCTACAAACACACACACACAGACACACAGACACACACACACACAGAGATACACACACACACACACATAGAGCTATACACACTCACACACACACACTCTCAGATACACACACACACACACACACACAGACCAGGGGCTGTTTTCTGACATGTGATTAGTGATGGCTCCTAAAAGTTAAACTGGCCTATGGTTGCGCGTACACACACACACACACACACACACACACACACACACACACACACTCACACAAACACACACACACACACACACACACACACACACACACACACACACACACGCTCTGTAGACACACTCTCACACACACACTCTGTAGACACACACACACTCTGTAGACACACACATACACACACTCTGTAGACACACACACGCGCTGCACACACAGACACTGGGAGAAGTTAAAGAGATTTTCTGCCCTGTGGTTGTCCTTGGGCAATATCATCACACAGAGAATCAATAGAGCCATCGCTCAGAGTGAATGGAAGGAAGGGGAGACACTGAAAAATATATAGACGGAGAGAGGGAGGAGAAGGATGGGGGAGGGGTAATGGATGTGAGGGAGAGCTGGAAGTATGGGGAAGAGAAGGCAGAAACGTGAGTAAAAGAGTGCATGATTAGAGGGAGAGCATCACGGAGGGATGGGAGGAGGAGGAGGAGGAGGAGGAGGAGGAGGGAGCAGCTGGCAACACTGTACAAAAGGAAGCAGCAGACAAAGTGACAAGGATGGATGAAGGAAGAGGGTAAAAGCAGAACAGATGGAGGGAATAACACGGACAGAGGGAGGGAAGGCATGAGATTGTATGCAAAGTGTGAGGGAAAGAGAGGAGGAGGGAGAGATAAAGAGATGGGAGATAAAAAGGGAGGATACGGGGGAGTAAATGGAGGGAGGGAGAGATAAAGAGATGGGAGATAAAAAGGGAGGATAAAGGGGGAGTCAATGGAGGGAGGGAGAGATAAAGAGATGGGAGATAAAAAAGGAAGTTGAGGATAAAGGGGGAGTAAATGAAGGGAGGGAGGGAGAAATAAAGAGATGGAAGATAAAATAGGAAGTTGAGGATAAAGGGGGAGTAAATGGAGGGAGGGGGGAGAAATAAAGAGATGGAGGATAGAAAGGGAGGATAAAGGGGGAGTAAATGGAGGGAGGGTGGGAGAAATAAAGAGATGGAGGATAAAAAGGGAGGATAAAGGGGGAGTAAATGGAAGGAGGGAGGAGAAATAAAGAGATGGAGGATAGAAAGGGAGGATAAAGGGGGAGTAAATGGAGGGAGGGAGGAGAAATAAAGAGAGATGGAAGATAAAAAGGGAGTATAAAGGGGGAGTAAATGGAGGGAGGGAGGAGAAATAAAGAGAGATGGAAGATAAAAAGGGAGGATAAAGGGGGAGTAAATGGAGGGAGGGAGGAGAAATAAAGAGAGATGAAAGATAAAAAGGGAGGATAAAGGGGGAGTAAATGAAGGAAGGGAGAAATAAAGACATGGAGGATAAAAAGGGAGGATAAAGGGGGAGTAAATGGAGGGAGAAATAAAGACATGGAGGATAAAAAGGGAGGATAAAGGGGGAGTAAATGGAGGGAGAAATAAAGACATGGAGGATAAAAAGGGAGGATAAAGGGGGAGTAAATGGAGGGAGGGAGGGAGAAATAAAGACATGAAGGATAAAAATGGAGGATAAAGGGGGAGTAAATGGAGGGAGGGTGGAGGAGACGAAGAAAAGAGCGTTTTGATTGAACCAGTGATTAAACACGACAACGAGTGACCCTGCAATCAAGTTTCCGTCCCGCTGATGATAAACTGTACATGAATGACACGTTATTACATCTGAGGATCAAATTATGATGTAATCACTCCTGTCAACATGGCCGACCGGGGGGGGGGGGTAATAAATTCCATACGATAGCGGTTGAAAGTAAAACACCAGCTACGCATTCGGGACGGAGCTTCCATTGATGGCTCGGACTCGTGAAACATTCAATTACTCGTGTTATTAATTTTTAAAGCTGCACTTATCAATATGTTTTAATACGAAACGATGAATCAAGCGTGGATGTTGAGAGGGTTCCACGTTGGGGGGGGGGGGGGGACCGACCCATCCATCCTGCGGTTCTCCTCACCTCTACGTTTAGCATCTTTCAGCAGCGTCATCTCCGGAGAACCATGAGGAGGAACGTTTCAATACGTGAACCGTGAAGCAGAACGGAGCTGGAGAACCGGTGTTTGGTAGGATCGTCTGGGTGCTGGAGCGGCGACAGACACCCAAACAGGCAGAGATGATTATTTATACACTAGTAACCGGTCTGTGACCTTTGTGGTTTGTCCCTCAAACAGCCTGGTAGCATGAGGTGTTCATGTGCATCATTGCATCAGACTACAGTCGGCCTGTTAATGCAGTGATGAACGTCTACATGGGGGAGAGGCTGATGAGACTGGGATAGATCATAGAAGACGCAGATTAGCTCATATTAGCCTCATACAGGACCTCTCATTATCACCCAGCCGGCCTGTGCTCCTGCTCCGAGGTGAGCCTCCCTCCCTCCCTCCCTCCCCCCCCCACCTCCTATCTTCCACGTTGCAAAGTGCTGTGGACGCTCTGGGAGAGGCATAGTGGCCTATATTAATGTAATCCCTGCACCTCGCCCTGCCAGCTCAGCAGCCGCGTCTATGAGAATGGGAATAATGGTCGTACGGCTCTTAAATATTATTTCTGCTCACTGTTAGCCAGGGAGACATTAACCTGTGGGACTCGCCATGTACATCTCTCTGCCCATGACAGTCTGCTGCAGCCTGATTTTATTTTTTTTACTTATTTCTTTTTAGCACAGCGTGGCGAAACTGATCCAGGAATGGTTAATGTTGGCTGCATCCTATCTGCTGTTCCAAGAGGTTTTCTACCCGCGAGAGAGAATATTGGGTGAATTCATTTCTCCGCAGCTGAGAAAAAAAAATGCTGCTGAAAAACAGTCGCAAGGTAGAGCTAATCTTTTTATCCCGTAAATTAACAAAAAAAGAAACTGTCATCTCCCCCCACGCAGCCACGCAGGCATTAAATGGAAACACGCGCACGGCTCAGACGAGCACACATCGGGTTGATGAAGGACGATTTAAAGGTACAAGTTCACGGTTTTAATCTGAGCTTAACTCGATCAATCTGCAGAGATCGTATGGACGCGAGTACAAATGTTTTGATCAAAAGGCTCGGGTAGTGATGATGAAATTAAATGAAAAGCATGATGGTGGAGTGAAGACATGTAGTTTCTTTAGAAATATAGCAAGTCAGCCCAAATTTCTTTTAGAAAAATGGAACTTGAGGACTTTTTGTGGCCTCTGAATGAACGTTATACATGAACATGTTCAGACTCTATGTGGAAGATGTTGCGTGGGGCCGGAGTTAAACATCGTGTGTCACTGTGAAAGTAATTCGGAGGCCCGGCTGTAATTACCCACACAAATGAAATCATGGTTGAGGGCTTTGCAGCAGACTCCATCTCATGCTGCTTGTCTTGTTACTGAAGTGCTTGTGCTTCTAAATTAACATCACATTTCCCGTAAACCTCATTACTTACTGCGAGCGAGGCAGCGACGTGTCATTCCTCCTCCTCCTCCCTCCTCCTCCTCCTCCCCGGCATCGCTCCACGCATGTTTTTCTTAATGTTTAACTTAAGAGGATGAATGTGTTGGAAGTGATTCTTAAGCTTTTCTTTCATTTACGCCATCTGCCATCTCGGGGGAACCTCTGAAGGCGTTAATTAAAGTTCAGCCTCCTGCCGTTTTGTAAAATAAGTTGTCTGTCAATCTGACCCGATGACATCTTTTAAAAGGCAGAACATTTAAGATGAATGATCTCGTCTTTATGGCTGCTTGAAAGTCCGTTATATGCAGGGTTTTCCATTTAAAACAGCTGCTTGTGTGGACGCAGTGGCCTGAATACAACATTAATGTGGCAGCCTCACCAAAACGATCAGCTGAAAGAGCCTAAAACGCTCTGCTGTTAGCTGAAGGGAACAGCAGAGTCGGTGATGATCCTTGTTTATCCCCTTTCATATGAATTTGATGTATCGTTCATATATCTAAAGAAACATATTGATCCGTTGCGTTCGATCCCAACTGTCCGTCCTTGAATGAAATCACGCTTTGCAGCTGTTTTTTTTCCCTTGGAATTGTTGCGTTTGAATAATTCAGTGGCCGTCATCAATCCCCAGCAGCAATGCCATGATTAAATAAAACCACTTAATTGTAACTGAAGCTGGAGTTTTCAGAACGGGCGACTGTCAAAGACCCGGAGTCGCCGTGGGAATTTTCAGTCGCCAATAAAATCGAGTTTGTGACAAAGTAAGCAGGGACACAATAAAATGTCACCGGCCTGGATGTCAGTGTTGCAGCCGATCTCCGTGTCATATCACATCCACGTTGACAAGAGCTTTATTTTTTTGTTTTTTTCCTAAAATGACACGCCGCTTCCTCTGCAGATACATTTCACCCACGGCTGACAGTTCTGCTTTTCCATCAGGGTTTTCCGCGGCGCATAATCCGTTTCTTCTGTGAAAATTACAGAACAAACCACAACAAGCTGTTCAACAAGGCCATACAACAAACAGCATCTGTTTCCTCCGACATCAGCAGACAGGTGGTCGTACATGTGTCGCCCCACATAAAAAGACATGTTGCATCTTTTGCATTGTTGCTGATGATTAGCACGAGCTTGTAACGCATCAAAGACCAAGACGGAGCAGGAAGGGGAATAAAATGTGGCTGAAGAGCTGCAGGCAAGCCTGAACTCCCACAGTGGGGATCGTTTAAAGATTAAACGCCTGCAGCTCATTATGCGCCGTGTCCCACTATTGGACCTCATCATTTTCTATAATTGCCCCCATTGGCTGGACTCCTATCTGGCCCATTTTGTCCCGCTCTGCTGAAAAATTAAGGCATTCCTCTAGCGACCCTGACCTGCGCCGGGCCTTGTCGTGTGACTGACAGCCCATTAGAGCGCCATTGATTGGTCGATTCTTGAAATGTGTGAGCCAACCTAATTAGGGCCGAGTCCTCCTCTCCTCTCTGAATGTCAATTGACGACCCTCGGAGGAAAACAAAACCGCCTTTCTAATCCTCCGCTTGTTTTTACTCAACAACTGTGTGATTTACGATGCAGAAAGTGTGTTTGTGGACATCTCAGAGCCTTATGCACCGTGCAATATGATATGCACATAATTAGTCATGTCCAAGCTTTGCATCTACGCAAATACATCCTCTCTGGGGGCCATTGACTTATATTCCCTTCTTCGTACACGTATATATTCCCTGAAACAT
>NC_139921.1:24404123-24476623 GCF_963514095.1 Eutrigla gurnardus
CGAACAAACCTTGAATTAAAACCTTAGAGCTTTTCCCTAAACTGTAATCACTACAACACACACACTACACACTGGTCTAGTCTATTATTCGTCTCCTTTTTATCCTGCTGGGGGCGCTCTCCCCTCCGCCATCTATCCGTCCTGCATTCTCTCATCAAGTCACTTCTTCTTTTTTAATGACAAACCTCATTCTGCTCAGTAAAATGAAGATTAGTAACGAGGAGAAAAAAAAAAGCCAATTTGCGACTTTGAATGAAATTACATTTTAATCCAGGGACCCTGCTGAATAAGACACACTGTGGCCCCGCTCTCCGTAGACACACACACACACACATGCAAACGCACTGTATACCTGCATATGTGCGACACACACATGTGCTCACTGAAGGTTATTGAGCCTAATGAGGCTTTACAAGGCCGCGCGGCCTTCAGTGTTTTCTGAGATGATGAGGGGATTTGTGCCCCGACCACAGTGGAATAAACGGGTGGAGAGAGAGAGAGAGAGAGACAAAAAACTGGAGCCGAGCCGCGGGGAAGAAAAAACTGTCAGTTCTGAGACAAGCATGGCCACTTAATGCAAACAGCTCCAAGCCTTTTCTTTATTAGCGTTGTGATGACAGTGGAGCCGTCTCGACTGAGCCGGATTAATTGAGCGGAGCAGAACGCTGGAGCGACTGTGGGCTCGGTGGAAGCTGCTCGGAAAAACCCCTCGGAGTGTGTGTGTTTCTGAATGTTTGGCGCTTTGGCCCGCGGGGGAAACAAGTGTTCCCAGTGAGCGGATGTCAGGATGATTTTTGTAAATAATAAGAATGAAGTGGACCAGTGATGGATAGGGCAGAATGGGGAAGGGAGGGAGGGGAGGCATTGTTGATGGAGGGACGTATGTAGGGAAGAACAAGGGAAGGAATCCAGTAGTTGGGTTTAAGGTAACGAGGAAGGATGGATACATAGGGAAAAGGGATCAAGGAAGGACCAAAGAGGAAAGAGGAGAAATCAGAGGAATGAAGCAGATGGCTTTAATGAGGATGGATGGGGAAAAGGGATCAAGGATGAATAGGGATGGAAGGAGGAAACTAGGAAGGACCAAAGAGTGTAAACAGCTGTGGGATGAATGAGTGAAGGGATCTGTAAGAGGAAAGGATGGATCCAAGGGTGCAGGAGAGGAAGGAGGGCCTGTCTGGAGTGACGGGAGGCCTGGACCTTGTGCTTCCTCGTCTGGAGAGAGTTTGATGGAGGCAGTTTTATCTAAAACCGGCGCCGGTTCATTAGAGGATTAGTGAGTGATAACTCGGAGCTATCTGTGATTGAGGAGCAGCCTCGCACTGACACACCTACACACACACACCTACACACACACACCTACACACCTACACACACACACACCTACACACACACACCTACACACCTGCACAGATAAGTGAATGCCCACTCACACTGTCTGACGCCTGCTGCACGTTCTCATGCAAACGGAGTCAAAACACACACGGGGAAAGGAAAAGCGCATGTTGACACACGTTAAAACTTTCCACATCGTTGTAGTTTTCCTTCCATAGGTGTGTGTGTGTGTGTGTGTGTGTGTGTGTGTGTGTGTGTGTGTGTGTGTGTGTGTGTGTGTGTGTGTGTGTGTGTGTGTGTGTGTGTGTGTGTGTGTGTGTGTGTGTGTGTGTGTGTGCATGGAAATGTGTTATTGTGTTGCTTATGTGGAAATTGAGGCAGAACACCAGAAATCAAGGCCAGGTGGACTTCAGTGATAAGGGCAGACTTGGATACAACACACACACACACACACACACACACATACACACACACACACACAAGCTCCCATAGGTCACAGGTGAGAGACGGGCAGCCGGACAGACAGACAGGGAGGTGCTGATGTGAGATTGAACAGATGCTGACAGATGGCTGTGGGACGCGACAGGTTAGCCAAATCACCCGGGGTGAAGAGGAGGAAAGTGTATGTGGGGGGGGGGGGGGGGGGGGGACAAAAGGAAAGTATGGAAGGGTAAAGAGTAAGCAAGAGGACGAGCGGCTCAGACGAGGAAACAAAGATTAAAACAGAGAAATGCAAAGGGAAGCGAGGCCCACTGGACTGAAGCAGCTGATAAAGAAAATGTGATGAGCTGTCAAGAGATGAAGTCATCGGAGAGGCGGACGCGGTGCAGACGGGGGAATGAAAGATGGTCGACCCCCGTGGTAACTGTGATAGTTACGTCGGGAGTTGGCACGGAAACGGGACTGATTTAGGGCCCATCTGGAGGGGCATCAACACCACCTGCCCCGCGGAGGGGAAGCAGGAGGCACACGGAGAAGCACGGAGACGCACGGAGATGCACGGGGACGCAGGGAGACGCACGCCGGTCCACCGGAGACGCACAGAGATGCACGGAGACGCACGGAGACGCACGCCGGTCCACCGGCGACGTACGGAGACGCAGGGAGACGCACGGAGATGCATGGAGATGCACAGAGACGCACGCCGCTGCATCGCTCCCATGAGCTACACGTGTAGAAACACGTGTAGAAATGTGTTTCTCCCATTTGCCGTCTCCAGCTCATTGGAACCGAGATGAAAAAGTCACCACCTTGTGGAAATACATGATGGCTTTTTTTTTTTATTATTTCTTTATTTTTACGACAATGCACCGGGGCAATGATCCCGAACATACAAGACCGGGGCGACCGAGGGAGGTTTGAAGGCATTAGAAAAGTGGAATAGACTGATGGGGAAGGAAGTGAAGGATGCTGCAGCGCCTCGTCCAGGAGGAAACCCAGCGTTCCCTGACGGATCACAGACAGCAAATATTCATTATGATCACTTTGCAAACTCCTCACTTATTGTATCAGTGAGCATAAACTCTAATTATATAAAAGCATTCTTGATAGATTTGTGCTCACGGTAGCTTCTGGATGGCCACTACTAATGACTTGGGTGGAGAGCTGGCTCTGCTCGGGGGGGGGGGGGGCTTGGCTGTCCATTTCCATATAGTGGAGTGACTGATGAGCGTCACATCGTGCAGCCGCCATCATTAATACAGCGGGACACTGTGTACTGTAACGCAGCTCTGATCTGCTGTGAGTGCCACTACGGCACAGTATGGCTGTAGATGCAATCACACACACACTGATACATGACAGTTGCAGCTCTACTGCACACTCATGCTACAGATTGTATCTGGGAGGATCCATCACACACAAGCAGTTGTCATTGGCTGGGATGTCTTGTCTGTCTTTCTGCGGCTGTCTCTCCCCCGTATTGACCTCCGTGTTGGAGCCGCCTCCATAAAGCAGAGGAACGGAGATAAATCCCGAGTGATACCCCCGTCCCGGTGCAGGGGAAACATCGGGACACGCCGATATTCATATGCACAACATCCAACGCATAAACACTATTTATAGGCCTGGAGGAGTCGGAGAGTCACTACGAGACGCAAGGTTGCAGGGGATGAGGATTGAAGGCAGCGGAGACGGGCAGACAGTAAATGAGAGCTTCGGGGGCGTGTTGGCGAATGACAGACAAAGAAATAAAGGGTAAAAAAAAAAGGAAGAAAGTGTGATGGGGAGAAGAGAAATGGGGATGTGATCAATTCCCCTTCCTCATTGCCCTTCATCCTGAGGACAGAGCGTCCTGCAGATAGCGCTCAAGCAGCTTCCCTGTCGCACTTATCTCATGCCAAGTCACGGGCAATATTTCACCATATAATTCAGGTCATAGCATGCATATATCTCGCATCTATCCCCCCATTTGCCTCTTTCTTTAAAAGGAGAAGCAAAGAACACCCGTAAAATTACAATTATTTATAGCGCTCTTGGAGATTTATTCCAGGAGAGAGATGTGGACGATTTGGGGAAAGGGAAGGCGTCCGTGACGACGGCATGGGACGGAAACCAATCAGAGAGCCCGACGCCTTTCATGGCTAAATGCCGAGCAGGCTGCGGGCGGTATTGAACCGCCCAACGTACGTTCCTGGTCGGGTTCTTGGGCCGTCGATACGATATTGGTTGAGAAACATGAATGTTGAAAGACGCCGATACAGCAGGAAAATACAGAATAGAGCAGAATCGATAAGAATTACCTCAAGCGAGGGAAAACAGAGTGGGGAATGTTTTTTTATTTTAATGAGAAAGGATAAGCGCAGATCTTTTTGTTCTGATCGTGAGCAGTTGAGAGGAAAACATGAGGGTATATCAGGCTGAGGCTTTGCTGTTTTTTGCTTTCAGTGATGACACACTGGCGGAAGCCTTGATGCGTTCGAGTGGAATGGTTTGGTTGAAAGGTCCTTGTCTTGCAGGACAGCTGGGCAAAATGGTCGGATGGCAGAATGTGGCTTCCTGAGAGAGAGACGCATGAACATTGATTCACTGAAGAGGGATCTCAATTTCTCCGGTCAAGATGCCACAGACGAGTGGATTTCAAATCTGTCCTTTAACAATAGAGCTTCCTGTGTGAGACGTTTGTCATACAGCGTGTGATAACTGCTGCACTGTTGGTCTCCCCCCCCCCCCCCCAGCACAGTGTTGGAAAGTGTTGTTTTCTTCCTCCTCCATGCTGAGCCCTGTGAAGAAGCTATGAAACTACAGTTTTTCCGCCTCCAACAGATGCATCTTTGGACGTTTTCCGATGTAGAGGATTGTCCTGTGCAGAGTAAAATCCGCCCGCCGTGCTGGATTATTATTATTATTATTATTATTATCACTCCATCTAAATCCATTGATGTTGCTAGGTGTTGGAAAGGAAGGAGAACGTTTACTATCACAGATAGTAAGTCCATGTTGAAATGGGAAACAAAACCTCACTGTCAAATCTGTTTGTGTTAAAACAACAATTAAGCTCATACAGTGGGGGATTTATTTTTGATCTGGACTGATTGAATCACATTATTGACATAAATAAAGTTACAAAAACACTGATTTCTTTGGGGGGATCCACTCAAACGACCTCCTCGGGGTCCCGGGGACTCGCTACTTTGAGAACCATCAACATCGCTGTAAATCAATTACCTGCTTGACGTTGCCAAAATAGCAAATCACTATGAAACGGTGTAGTTGTGCCAAGATTTCTATAACGCATTATACATTTATTACTCTGGGACGAGTTTAAATAATCATTCCAAATCCCAAACTGTAGGGATACATTTCCTATTAGAGATTTAAGCATTAAAACATTCATGCTTTGAATCTTTGTCATATTTTTTGCTCGGACTGAATAAACAGTGGTTACATAAGAGACTTGCTCTCATCTGGCCACTGGTGTACATGGTATCCAGTCATGGTGGGATTAATTATTCTTTTTTGGCAGAAACAAAGATGATGACACAGCAAAGCAATGATTGTTGTGGACGTCCTCGCAGCGGTCACTCCCAGACTTTAATGGTGCTAATTTCAGTGTGTTACTGCTGCAGCGTTGATTGGCAGCCTTTGTTGGCTCTGGTTAATGGATGCATGATGATATAAGGGGGTCCAGTCCAGTCCTCCTTCCACAGACCAGCGCAGGACGTCGTGATGGAGCAGCGCCGGGCCAAGCGGCGCCTGCCAAGGCTTTCCCAGCAACAGCGGCGGCAGCGCTGCTCGCCAGCCTCACTGTTCATGGCAAGTGTGTCTTTTGTCATAGTGTCGGATGTGAGAAACGCTTTGTTTGCTCTCTCTCTGTGTGTGTGTGTGTGTGTGTGTGTGTGTGTGTCTTCCATCTGTTGTGTAAAAGGTTGAGTTGGATGCGGCTCCAAGTTGGCGATACTGTACATGAACACACTGAGCTCCGAGTGTCGTGAATGTTGCATCGCGTTGCATCACCGATGTAAAACTGCACAACAAGCTGAAACAAACGTTGACATATGCTTCATATTCTAAAATGCTCAGCAGGCGACTCTCGTCTGGAGCCGTGGTTTTGGCAACCTGGCAGAAAAGTTTAAAGTTCACTCTTCTTTTCGCTCTGTTTTGGTCTCCACCACCTCCGGAGACTTCATCCTAACGTTTGTTCCGAGCTAAAAGTGGCTTTGAACCTGACGATAAATGATAATTCTCTGTTTGTCACGAGAACGACACCTGTGATGTGGAGATTTGAGTTTGAGTAATTCCTTACGTGCATTAACACGCGGCGCTGGGTCGGCTCTCTACGGGTCGGACCGGACGCTCCGAGGAGCGCTGGTCAGCCGCCACTTAAAGGATGAGATATTGATCGCAACACACACACACACACAGCTTGTTTTCCTGCTTCACGTAAATCAGGTTGTGATTGACGGGTCCCCGACCATCGACCCCACCTAGCTACCTCCGCTCTACCACCGGTGGGTCAACCCAGCTTTCAAATCAGCAGCAGCTGCATCTCTGAGAAGCATTTATTAACGGCGGAAATATTTTCATCAAAAAACCTAACAATATACCCTCTTGTCTCTATAGCATGCCTGAGATTGCACAAGCCTAAGTGATTAGTTTTGCAGCTGCACAAATTGCTGGAAGGTAGATTGTCAGCGGAGAGTGCAGGAGGTCCACGGGAGGAAGCATTCAGTCCTCCAGCTATTTAATTACCAGGGCAGCAGACCCCTGGGTCCGGGCTTCATTCTCTCACAACAGAGGCTCGCTAACAAACTCCGCTGAGTGGCCCGTGATTGATCCGCGGCCGTTTGGGGGTGGCCGTGAAAAGACAAAAGAGAGGGGGGGGAGGCAGGAGGGACGGGGAAGGGGAAGGGAAAACGAAGGGGAGGGGATGAAGAGGAGCATGGCGTCGACGGATTGGCCGGAGGGCAGAGAGAGAGAGGTGGAGATGTTGGTGTCTTTCCTGGCACGACGCCACACACACACACACACACACACACACACTGGGTTAGAATGCTGTGAGGGTGTCGGGGGGGCAGAGATGTGGAGGTATTTGCATAAGTGGGTATTACAGTCCGAGTCAGTGGACAGCAGCGATGGCTAAAGTAGATGAGATAAAGCTTTCTCTCGCTCCGTGTCACCACACACTAACTCTCCATGTACTGCTTACTCTCTCTTTCTCTCTCGTTCCCTCAGGACAGACCGTCTCTCCCCCCCCCCCCCCCCCCCTCCTCTATTTGTTGTGCAGCTAACCACTCCCCTTATCTGCTTTCCTGAACTCCCAGCGTGAGAACTTTTTCAATTATCCCATCCTCTCCCTCTGTGCGTTGGGGACGAAGGCGCTGTTTTGGCAGGATGAAGCGTTCGCAGAGGGGAGGGAGAATGGGGGAGGGAGGGGAGGAGGAGTGAGAAGTTGAGGGAGAGATTCCGCAGTGACTCTGTTCCAACAAGCCATCTTTCATTTTTATGACTTCAATCAAGTGTCCTTGAAGCCTAAGTATACTGGGATGTTGCACTCTTCTCCTGGCTGGGATACCTTTAAGTAGAATACCTGCACTCCCCATTATGTATATATATATATATATATATATATAATGTGTATATTTTAATTCAGTCGTTCTAATGCCGTCATTTATTAGCAACGCTGTCCTGCTCTGGCACAAATACAAAAACATTTCCCCTCCTCTCATTGTGACTCACTGTGCTCTCTCTCTCTCTCTCTCTCTCTCTCTCTCTCTCTCTCTCTCTCTCTCTCTCTCTCTCTCTCTCTCTCTCTCTCTCCCATGCCCTCGGTCTCTATATTCTCCCTTGGCAAGCGACCACTGCAGTTTGTCACACTGTGCAATATGGTGCAGATTGGAATCACTAAAAGAGTATTTCTATTTCTCTCTGTTCCCCCCTGTGTGTGTGTGTGTGTGTGTGTGTGTGTGTGTGTGTGTGTGTGTGTGTGTGTGTGTGTGTGTGTGTGTGTGTGTGAGTGAGAAAGAGAAACAGAGAGTGTAAACTTGCTGAAGAAGTAACCTTGCCCGGAGAACTCTCGCTTCAGAGTGTCGACTGTCACCTTTGTGTGTGTTTCAGGACAGTTAGGGAGTTATAGGAGTGTGTGTGTGTGTGTGTGTGTGTGTGTGTGTGTGCGTGTGTGCGTGTGTGTGTGTGTGTGTTTGTGTGTGTGTGTGTGTGTGTTCCTTATTCCTATGTCCCATTTCCATCCTTCTTTTTCCCATTAACACTTGTCCCCCATTTCTCCATCTCTCTCCCTCCTCCTCCACGTCTTCCATCTCCCTCCCCCCTTCTCTCCCTCCTCCTCCTCCTCCTCCTCCTCTTCTTCCATCTTTCTCCCCTCCTCCATGTTTTTGTTCCCTTCCTTCTCTCCTCCTGCGACTCATTTCTCACCTGCATGGGATTGGTGTTTAGAGCCGGCGTTAGAGCCGGCGAGCCGCCGCTGTAATACCCCGACCCGAGTTATTTAGCCGCCGTATGACAGGTAGGGAATGAAATCACCACTAGCCTGAGTGTGTTTCTCCTTCCCTTTTATGAGACCTGCTGCAGGACTATTTTTAGTCTGCTGCCACCTTCTCACCGGCTTGTGAAATGCCAGAAGTTCACTTAGGCAGAAATCCTCCGTCATGATTGGAGGATTGATGAATGACATTGTTCTCCGCGTTTGTGTTCCGCTGGTTTTTCCTCTCTGTAATGTGTTGGAACTCGTTTGGAAGAAGGCCTCGGTAAATCTCGGCAGACTTCCTGCTTTTGGCTGATGACAAATTGATCAGTTAATTGATTTTCCGGGTCGCTCGCGTTCCTGTTAACTCAATGTTTATGTGTGTTTGTAGCCGTGCTGGCAGCTCGGCTGTAGGGATGGAGTACTCCGGTCCAGACTGAGGTATATCTCAACAAATAAGATGGACTCGCATTCATATTCCCCAGAGGATGAACCCTCTTGACTTTGGTGATCACCTGATGCTTTCTCTACCACGACAATGAGGTTGATCTTCATATTTTTAACTGGATGGATTCATGGCTTCCTCCCTCATTTTACCCTTAAAAAAAAAGGGAAGTTTGTTGCCAAATACTTGCAAAACTAATGACATACTCATCAGCCTCAGCTTTACATTGTATTTAATTGTGCTAATTAGGGATATTAGCATGCTGATGTTGCCATCTAGCTCCAAGCACCACTGCGTCTACAGCGCTGCTGACGTAGCTGGAGACACCGATTGGACATACTTTTTCTAAATTAAATTCAAATTATGAGGATTTATTTTAGGATTTGCGTACCACAAAATGTGACACTAACTATAGTAAAATCTCATAAATCCACACTTTAGTGCACCTCCACATCCGCGGGCTGCTGCTCCAACCAGGACACATTGCTGCTGATTGTATCATACTCACAGTCGTACTAAAAGATTTAAGGGGGAGAGAGCGTTAACATGCCGCAGTCTTGCTCAATTTAAAAAACCGTGATCATCCAGCGGAGGTGCTCCGGTGGGCTTCTCCTCCTCCTCCTCCTCCTCCTCCCGATTCCTCCGTCATGTGACACACAGTCGGTCACCCCCACCTCTCAGGCAGAAAATGGTGAATTACGCTGCCTACAGCTCTCCCATAACTCCCATGTTTGTTCCCCAGCAGAAAATGATCCAGTGGTGGGTTTTCATATTTCAGTGGAAACCTTTTTCACCGTCATGAAAGGAGCCTCATACCAACCCGCTGCCTTTCACCTCCATGTGGATTGATTTACCCACGCTGCCATAGAGAAAGCAGTGTAGTAGCGTAGAGGCTGGGGGGGGGGGTACAGTATAAGGTGAAAGTGCCAAACTCTGAATGTGCAGCAGGGTGAGCGTGTCGAAGCCGGGCACGGTTGGTTGATATTCCCTGGAAAAATGTACCGTTGGAAAAGAAAGTTTGCTGAGAAGTGGGAACAAAAACTAAGTCTGAGAAGAAGCCGGTCGTGTTTGAGAGCACAGCGTTTCCGTCTGCATGTGTGTGTGTGTGTGTGTGTGTGTTTTCTCGGGATCGGCTTCGGTGACGGAACGGTCCCGGGGAAGGACGGCCTGATGTTCACCAGCACACACCGTCTGAAGTTCTGATCCGTAAATGTCATTTTATCACTTGGCAAACTTTCAAAAGATCATTCACTCCCTATCTCTCTTCAGGGAGTAGTTTTCACACACACACACACACACACACACACACACACACACTCAATCTCTCTCTCTCTCTCTCTCTCTCTCTCTCTGCTCGCTCTCTCTTCCTCATCTGTCAGATGACTAATCCGATATTAAAAGTGCTCCCAAATGCTACACTACCCTTCAAAGCTCCTATTTACCTCAGAGACACACACACACACACAGACACACACACACACACACACACACACACTGAGACACACACACACACACTGCCTTCTCTTCCAGTCTTTCCTAAACTCGGCGACACACCCACGGGAATGCGACTTCTTACCCACATTTTTCACACACGCACCAATCTGCCGCGAAGCACGTTTTTCCCGGTGAGCCGCCGCCTTGCAAATGTCAGATGGGGTGGTGGGGGTGATGGGTGAGGGAGGGGGGGGGTGATGGGTGAGGGAGGGGGGTTGAGGAAGAGATGCATACATCAGACACAAGGAGGATTTCACTTTGGCGTGGAATCACGTTATCAGACCGGTGCAGGGAACGCCAGCCGGGAAACGGGAAGCAGGAGGAGAGAGACACGGCGGGGGGAAGTAATATTCCATACCATGTAGTCGTTCACACCCCGGGATGCAAATGTAACGGTGATTTCTATAGAGATGAATTATTCCAGGCTCACGTTCTGCGCCCGGTTTCACTTTATTTAGCATGTGGACCGGCCAAACGGGATGGGATGTCAATTTCATGGTGACTTTGTCTTGTACACCAACCTAAGCTTCAAAGAAACGTCTAAGAGAGAAAGAGGAGCGTATAATCGCCGGCATAATGTACACTCAGGCATGCTCATGCATGCATACACGGGTCGCCGTAATCTCCCTGCTCCGGCATGTGCACGTTATCAAACATACTGTACGCACTCGCATCCCGCACTCGGCGAGTATTTTTGTTATTCTTCATCTCGGATGGGTGACATTAATAATTCATTGCCCCCCCCCCCCCCATCCAAAATATCATCCCAGGAGATTAATATGAAATATATCCGTCCCACTTCCTCACGCGTCCTTACCTGTCAGCGAGCTGGAAGCCTGCTTGCTATGCAGCGGGAACCTCCGACAAGAAGAGGCCTAAAGTCGAGTTAATTAAACATTAGGCATTAATCAGAAATCAGATCATTAATCTCCACCATTATCTGTGATATTTTCTAAATTGTGTGTCGCTCCTCCGGCATACTGAGTGGTGTCGGGCTGACCGACGTATACACGCACACAAAGGATTTACATAGCCGTGTGTGTGTGTGTGTGTGTGTGTGTGTGTGTGTGTGTGTGTGTGTGTGTGTGTGTGTGTGTGTGTGTGTGTGTGTGTGTGTGTGTGTGTGTGTGTGTGTGTGTGTGTGTGTGTGTGTGTGTGTGTGTGTTGATAAGCCGGCTCTCATTGCTCTTTGATGCCCTTTACATGTTTCAATCAACATCAATCAGCGCTCGGAATGCAGCTCTTCATATTAATTGAGTCTGGAAATGCAGCTGCAGAGGGAGGGGGGGAGGGAGGGGGAGGGAGGGAGGGGGAAGGAGGGAGGGGGGGAGACGGCCGCAGATCAGCGAATACTGCTTTCATTCAGTTTGGAACATAATGGGGTCAAATGTCAGCGTGCGGCGCGGTAACTTGGCTGACCTACGCACGTAAACACACCGGCTCCGTCCTAATTGAAAGATCACACGTTTTAAGGCGGCGTCGACGTTTTAAGGCGGCGCCTGCCAACGAAAGGAAATGAAGTTTGGCTGCTAAAAAGTCGCACTACTTAGGGAGATCTGACGCATGCAATCTCTTTATGAATCTAAAATTGGAGGTGACTTTGTAGAGTGTTAAACTCTGAGCTGGCATTTACAGAAGGATTATTGCTCCCCCCCCCTCCCTCCCCTTCTCTTTCACAGATCGGAGTAGTTTCAGGTCGCATTGCTGTCTTTGTTTCTGGATACGTCTCCTTGTTTAAGCTTCCACACAGTGACATCACAGACCTGCCTGTTGTCATAATCATACGTTCACCACATCTTCACGTTCCGATCCGAGCTTCGATAGCGTCTTGGCTGGAAGTGGGCCACCCGGCGTCTTCTTGTTGATGCTAACACCAAGTTATTTTCCACAACTATGCTGCTCCAATTACACCCCCCGGCTAGGAGCTCTAATGGCAGATAAGTGATTAGGACCCAGTGCAGAGATTTGCCCCATTTATTTGATGCAGCAATTAATAGTGAAACTGAGGTAATAGAGTCGGATTAGTCACATGCTTTTGTTTTCCCGGCAGGCCAACGGGAGGAGACATGCCCAACAATGAGATTCATACATTCATGGGTGGTCTGAAGTCCTACTGGCGTCGTATCGTGTGCATTCTGCTGGTGTGTTTTCTACACATCCTGCCAAAAACCCTATCTGAACTCCCCCAGTACAAAATCCAATCAGGAAATATCCTGATGTACTGAAACCCTATCCAAAAGCCCCGGGACAGTTTGTAGATTACACCATCGCTGGTAATTCCACTGATGGAAACCTGCGCATTATCAAAACATTATAAATGTGCTCTAATAAGCTCTACGTGGAAATCTGCTTTTTAATACCTTTATGAATTAATGAAGTTGATTACAAAGAAAATGTTTGCTTTAATATCTTTCCAAAGTAACAAACCAGGTGGTGTTAGGTGGTGGTGGACCGATATGGGTTTTTAAACGGCCGATGCCGATCCTCACAAAATGCCATTAATGGGTCTGATTAACCGGCCCGCCGGTCTTCCACATCTTCCACTCGTATTAGGAGTATTCATTTGTGGGGCTGAAGTTGTTCAGATTCAGGTTCAACGATGTGGTTTCAGGGAAGATGGTGGCCTTTAGGGAAACGGTGTGGTTCGGCTTACTATTTTGTTAAAGCTACACTGTGTTTTCTGCTTTTTGAGTGGGTCCCAGTCTTGTTTTTCACTTTAACGTAATAAAGCAAAAAGAAAGGGAGGGGACAGAAGTCTGCAACCAACTCAACATGGATACAAAGAAAGCAGCTTTCATATATTCCAAAAAACGAGAAAACACCGCAGGGCACCTAAACGTTTGTCGTTATGGCAACAATAAGGAGGCACACGGTCGGGGAACCATCAGGGTCGCGGCTCAGAGAAACTATCATTGACTGTCTGAACTGATGTTTCAACGACACACGGGCCAGTTATATTTGCTTAAAGGTAAAACCAGCATACAACCAGACCTCTTTGGAACATGAGTCATGGAAATGACTGATGGTATATTTAGAGCTCAGAATGGGATCAAGTGCAAAGATCTTTAAAAACAAATCTGTATCCTCCCCCCAGAGTATGTTAAGTACACCACTTTAGCCCTGGGAAAATAATAAAACGTCTTTATTTAATGGGTTCCTTAAGTGAGTAGAGCAGCGGCGTCTTTCTTCATTTCATACTGGTGTGACACCTAAAACGTATCTGATAGTATCTTTAACGTCTGGGCCATTTAACTGTATTCTTACAGCAACAGAAAGTATAATTCTCCGTGCAGGTGAACCTTCGCCTGCCGAGGGTTGACCCTGCGATTAGCATAAGCCGCCAGTGAAGAGCACTCCTCCCTCTGTTTGGATGAATAATCGAGTCAGCCGGCACAAATATCCTGTTTGTTATTATCCAAGGAAGGAAACGGCACAAACACTTTCCTCCGGAGAGACATTTACTGCATTTGGGGGGAATCTGCATCTGACAGCTGCACTGCTGTGGTTTATGTTTCATAGTTTAGCTCTGATGGAAAAACAACCAGTGTGTGAGGCATCCGTAATCACAGCCGGGTCGCTCTCAGGCCAACCAGCTGGCAGGCAAGGTCGCCGTTTGAATCCGAGCGATGTGTCGGCGTAATGTCCACTTTCCCCCTCCTGACGCATGTGAATGTCCACCGCGCTGTCCTCGAGCAAGGCACTCTCTCCGTCAAGGTTATCGGCTGCTTCGCTGCGCGGTGTGGAAATGTACGACTGCGCGTCAGCCTTGAAGACGAAACGTGCACGATCAGCAAAACGTTTCCAGGATGAATAAAGAGTTTAAATATAGATGCTACGGCGGTGGCTGTTGTTTGAGATACGTTTACATCCGCCGTGAATTAGTGCTGCGGCAGCCACGGCAGTAATCCTCTCTGGAAACGTTATTAATAAGGACGATGCCGCAGGTTTATTGGCAGTCTGAGCTGACGACGGGCCCGGATGCACAGATGTGTTCCCGTGTGTCCGGAAGGGGAACGCCAGGAATGGAGAGCCTGGTCTTACAGCGGGGTTCTGGTTCGTGCAGGTTTTCAACCAACCGCCAGGTTGGGTTAGCCAGATAACATCAGGATATCATAGGTTAGCCAGACAACATTAGGATATCATAGGTTAGCCAGATAACATCAGGATATCATAGGTTAGCCAGATAACATCAGGATATCATAGGTTAGCCAGACAACATTAGGATATCATAGGTTAGCCAGATAACATCAGGATATCATAGGTTAGCCAGATAACATCAGGATATCATAGGTTAGCCAGATAACATCAGGATAGCATAGGTTAACCTGATAACATCAGGATATCATAGGTTAGCCAGACAACATTAGGATATCATAGGTTAGCCAGATAACATCAGGATATCATAGGTTAGCCAGATAACATCAGGATATCATAGGTTAGCCAGATAACATCAGGATATCATAGGTTAGCCAGACAACATTAGGATATCATAGGTTAGCCTGATAACATCAGGATATCATAGGTTAGCCAGACAACATCAGGATATTAGCCAGATAACATCAGGATATCATAGGTTAGCCTGATAACATCAGGATATCATAGGTTAGCCAGTTAACATCAGGATATCATAGGTTAGCCAGACAACATTAGGATATCATAGGTTAGCCAGTTAACATCAGGATATCATAGGTAAGCCAGACAACATTAGGATATCATAGGTTAGCCTGATAACATCAGGATATCATAGGTTAGCCAGATAACATCAGGATATCATAGGTTAGCCAGACAACATTAGGATATCATAGGTTAACCAGATAACATCAGGATATCATAGGTTAGCCAGACAACATCAGGATATCATAGGTTAGCCTGATAACATCAGGATATCATAGGTTAGCCAGATAACATCAGGATATCATAGGTTAGCCAGATAACATCAGGATATCATAGGTTAGCCAGACAACATCAGGATATTAGCCAGATAACATCAGGATATCATAGGTTAGCCTGATAACATCAGGATATTAGCCAGATAACATCAGGATATCATAGGTTAGCCTGATAACAGCAGGGTTAAACTGTCTGATTATCAGGCCACCCATTACTTAGTCCTTTGACCCTTCCATTGACCCCTTCCCCCAGCCTCCGCCCCCCGCTGCTACTCTGTCAAGCTGTCAGCACTATACTGGAGCCCACATGGTCACTAAATGCTCTCCTTGAATCAGTATTATATACATTATATTAAGCAGACAGAAAGGTCGACGGTATGCGTTCACAGTCGATGGCATTTCTGTTCAGTGTTGTTTTTCCCATCAAAAGATCCGCTTCATGATTTCCTTCCTATATCAGCGTCGACTAAATGTCTTGTTAATTTGCTTTCATTTAGAGGATGTGATTTAAAATGTTGTTTCATAATTATTTGTATATATAAACCCCATGTTTTCCTCATTCTCACTGCTTCATTTTGTAAAAAGGAAAACAATAAGTTGAAGGAAGTAAGTAAGAGGTAAGAACCGTATCATATCAGGAGTTTATTGTTAATAAAACAGCCTCAGTGTGTGATTGATGAGGCTATTGGCCAGTCTGCATTTGAGGGACAGGACTTAGTGATGGGTCAATATACAGAAATGATTGGGCAAACTACAGACTACTGTTTTCCTCTTAACATGTCAGTGCAGCGTCTTTATCCCTGCGTTTCCTAATACAGAGCTCATGGCCTTTAAAATTGCGATCCGGGCCATTTCCTAGCCTTTTGACCGAAAACCAAACTCCGAGAACAAATGAGGACTCTCTGAGCGATTCCCCCGGAGGCCGGGCGAGGTCACAGCAGGTTGGCTTTATCCAGCAAAACAGTGGACCACAAGGACATTTTACTGCTGGCTTTCATGTCCTGCCCAATGCTATATATTCATCTAGTAAACAGAAACAATTTTGCTAAAAGGCATTGCGATGACTCACGTCTATAATAATAATAATACTGATCTAAAATGGGAATCACGTCTGAAGCCTGGAATCATGTTCAGTAAAAAGTCGTCGTCCTTTTTCTCCCAAACGCTCTGGAACGGAAACACATCCTCACCAGAACCAACGTGATCGTCTGTGGCCCGGATCAGCTCACCCAAATGCCCCCCCCCCCCCACACCCACCCCCACCCCATCGACTGGAAGCCAGTCGCATTAGAGGCTCTTCTGGCTGAACAGGCTGCGTTTGTCATACATATTACCCCGGATTCAGATCGGAGTCTAATTTGTCTCTTTTTTTCTCACTTCTGTCTCCCTCGCTCTTGCTCCCAAATTCTTCTCCCTCGTCTCTAATTAGCCCCCTTTATGCTCGCTCTCGCTCTCCAAATCATTCACTCTCCTCTGCCTCGGTCTCTCCCTCTCTCTCTCTCTGCCTCTCTCCGTCATCTCTTATAGAGATGGATGAAGAGGGATATGGGGAGTCTGGCTGGAGAGCTCAGCTGATGGACTAAATCAAGGCAGGTCATTTACCCGCTGCGAGGCCTATCCATCCTTAAATCTCCACACATAGCACCCCCCCCCCCACACCCCCCCAACGACCTCCGTCTCCCTCGGTGTATTATTTCACTCCTGGGATGCCGGCGCCGAGACTCGGTATTCAACACCGCCGGAGCAGAGGGATCTTTTCCATTAGGAGGTTGTTCAGTGTGAGACTTAGAAGAATCACGTACTCAGACGCCCTGAAGCTCTCGACGCCTCATTACAACCCCCCCCGCCTGAAGTTGTTTCTGTTTGCTCCCCGTGGGCTGACTGCTAACGACATCATGCCGCTCCGCATCTGTACTCCGGGAACTGTTGGTATCACTCACACGGCCACTAAATAACGCAGCCGTCTCATTGGTCCAGCTGCCCGCTGGTCGAATTACAATCCGGCGCGGGGGCCATTTTCTACCCAGAAGGTCCCCAAAACGGCTGTTTTTTTTACATCCAACACGATGCCGTGATTACCGCGCGCGCTCGACGCCGCCTCCAGCCGGTTGGCAAGGCAGCGAGGGAGGAAGATGAGGCTGGGGTTTGTGGGGATGGGGGGGGAGTTATGATCTAGGAAACCATTGGCGATGGAGATACAGGCACGTGACGCCGCTAACACCGTGCGGTGTTATCGGCGTAATCAGAATACGACATGCCGCGCTACTGTAAGAGCGGATGGATGAGTCGGGGGGGGGGGGGAAATGCGATTACGGCAGCAATCATAACTCAGATTAGCCTTCTCGCTGTACCTCTCTCCGCCGCTCAACGCGGGAATCAATCAGCGTCACGTTGAGTACGCCGCCTCGTATCGCACACAGGGCCACACCGAAAGGACGAGTATTATTCTCCGGCAGGGAACACACTGTCTATAGAGCAAGGACAACAATCGCTCCCCTTTAATAAATAACGGCAGCTATTATGATCATAAATTGCGAGCCAGAGGTTGTTTGTTAGGTGGGGGGGGAATCCATTCAGCATATTTCTGCTGCGGGGCTGCATCTTCTGCCACGACGGATCAAAGGCAGCGCTGACAAAAGAGATGCAGCGAGCTGAGATGACAGCATCACCAGCTGCAGCGGTGCAGTCAGCAGAGCTGCAGAACCCCCCCAGACCTGACCAGCCGGCCCAGAACCCCCCCAGACCTGACCAACTGGGCCAGAACCCCCCCCCCAGACCTGACCAACCAGTCCAGAACCCCCCTGCTGCTTCCTATCTGATTATTAGTGATGACATGGCGAGGCCCGGCGGAGGCTCATTAAATCAGGAGTCAACTGATAATGAAACACTGGATTACTTAATTTCCTCCACGCTGCAGTGGAAGCTCGCTTTTATACACTTTTTTTTTATTTATTTTTTACAGATTCCCTTCTGAATTGCCATTTTTGTTTGTGACTTGCAATCATGTAGCAAATGCGTCGTCTTAATGTACAAAGCCGAAAGCACTCTGCTGGTTTGAGTATGTGATCTGTGTGTGTGTGTGTGTGTGTGTGTGTGTGTGTGTGTGTGTGTGTGTGTGTGTGTGTGTGTGTGTGTGTGTGTGTGTGTGTGTGTGTGTGTGTGTGTGTGTGTGTGTTATCTGGGTCTCGGCGTTCCACAGAAGCCGGCGTTGCTGCAGGCGGGAAAACGCTGGTGTGCTTTTGTGTCTTGATGGTTCAAATTAATTTGAAGTCACGCTGAGAACAATATTCCCTCAGATGGTTTGTAAATCACAAGCGTTCACATTTCCACGATCACACACACACACACACGCACACACACACACATGCTCATCAATGGACGAATGCTTCGTATACATGTACACAAATGCAGGTTTTTACTTACACCGCGACACAGACATCCCGGTTGGTTCGACGCCGATGTACCAAATTCCATTTCTCCGAATGATCCCTCATAAACTCCAGCCTGGGGGGAAGAGGAGACATGGCCCGTCGACTCGTTTATGGCTTTTCCCACAATCTCTGAGGACGACAATGGTGTTTTTACGAGGTTGCTGTATAACCCCCACCACCACCGACCCACCAGGGACTCTAACAAGGTCCTTATGTTTAATGGACTCCCCTCTCGTTCCTCCAGCGGTCACCTGATCCTCACAACTACGAGAGGTTACTAACAAGCAGCCGTTTCCCTCCAATCAAACTGATTTCTACCTTTTTCCCCGATGAGTCGACTCTATTTCTAAACCGGAACGGTCGACGGTGGGAAGGAAAGGATGGAGGTTTCCGTATTTACATATGCAATAGCGGCGATAATCAGAGAGCCACGGCTCCGTCTCCATCAACTGTTAACTGTCGTCTCGGGCCCCCCCCCCCCCCTCAAGTCGGGGCCAGTCCTGCGGCGGCGCCTAATAGTGTGTATCTTACTACTTATCACTGTGTTTCTACGAGCCAACAGGCTGCTATGCTTAGATAACCGCGGCCATTTGCGGCGCTAAGTGGCTGATTGCTTCGCAGTTCTGTGTACGGCGGCATACTTTCATGCATGTGTGAGCACTTAAATGTAATTTTTCCGCCCCTGCGTGTGTGTTTATTACAGTCTGGTGTGTGTGTGTGTGTGTGTGTGTGTGTGTGTGTGTGTGTGTGTGTGTGTGTGTGTGTGTGTGTGTGTGTGTGTGTGTGTGTGTGTGTGTGTGTGTGTGTGTGTGTGTGTGTGTGTGTGTGTGCACATGTGTCTAACAGCAGCTGCTGCTTAGCCCCGGCTTCCCCGGCAGCGTGGCTGAGTGAGATTAAAGTCAACCGTATTACAGTTAGCACCAGGAGACGTGGAGGAAAATTGGGGAGAAAATTAAACAATGCTATTTGCATCCAATTACACAACGGCACGGCAAACGGCTCGGTTAGCCGCCGAGCGGCGAGCGGCTAGCGCTGCTCCGGCCGGCCTTCTACCCGCCCTCCGCTGTTTGTTTGGATTCCGAGAGAAAGTCAGCAAAAATCACATCCAACAGTTTATTTTTCATTTTGTGTGAGCGCGTTGCTCCTGTGTTTTTTTTGTTCTACCCCTTTTGACAGAAGCCAGTTGTGCAGGTTAAAAGGTTAAAGGTTAAATCCCGATGTTCAGGTTGGATGTAGATGATTTCACTCGTGCACGTGAGCAACGCGTCTGCTGTGACATTTAAGTCTGACATTCTGGTTTACGATCGAGCGTTTTCATCCGGGTTTGAAAGACTTGCACCCTGCTGGGGAATCTGCCTCCGCCCTCCTCCACCCTCTCTCTCTCTGTCTCTCTGTCTCTCTCTCTCTGTCTCTCTCTCTCTCTCTCTCTCTGTCTCTCTGTCTCTCTCTCATATGCCAACCTTTCGCCTTCTTTCACAAACACGGATATTAAACCGCGTATCTTGTTGGATCACATCCGTCACCTCCAACACAGATTCGCATTCACCTTCCTATCGCTCCCTCCATCCTCCGTCCTCCGTCCTCCCGACATGCAGCCAAAAACACCTGGTGAAATATTCATGTGCTCGGTGAAGTGTTCTTGTTTGGAGTGCTGCCCCGACCCGCCGGCTTTTTCTGTCTGGGGCCGAAGGGGAGAGCTAAGCAGCCGCTCAGGGGTCCGCCGCCTCGCCGCCGGATGGAACGGAGAAGAGCAGCTCGCCGTCTTCCATCACCAGAGCAACGTGAAGCTAGTTAAGAGGCTGAGCTTCCTCAGTGAGTCGGGCTGCAGCTAGTTAAGCAGAAGCCCGAAGCTGTGGAGGAAGGACAAGAGGAGACACCCTGTTGTTGTTTTTTTATATCTTAGGCCTCAACACACAGACACACGAGTCCCACCTCTTTTATTCTTTGCTCCGACTCCACTAATAAGCTGTGAAACTGCAGGTGCTGTTGTTCCGTCTGTGCCCCCTTCTTTGTACCGGGGATTCCTTTTTTTTCCCCGTGTCTTTTTTTCTTTTTTGGCATCGTGCGTTTCGGCTGCACGCCTTCCAAGCGCCGATGCTTTTCTTACGGATCCTAAATAAGGAATGAGCTCCGAAACCGGGAGCTGCTCCCCTCCTGCTCTGATTCACTTTGGTTTGCTTACTCCACATCGCTCAAAGAGCCCTCTGGGTTTGTGTGCGTGTTCACACCGTG
The DNA here is from genome assembly GCF_963514095.1 of Eutrigla gurnardus. Taxonomy (NCBI): domain Eukaryota; kingdom Metazoa; phylum Chordata; class Actinopteri; order Perciformes; family Triglidae; genus Eutrigla; species Eutrigla gurnardus. The sequence goes on from NC_139921.1 coordinate 24,424,869, forward strand.
TGTGTGTTTGCACTGTGTGTGTTTGTACTGTGTCCCTGTGTCTTTCTGGCGTCTGCGTAAGGCAGATTTGGATGTATTTTGCTCACACGCAGTCTGTTTGAAGGCCCGAGCGTCTTCGGGAGGGGGGGCACACTTCAAACAGCGCTCGGCGTTTGTTTAGCCGAGGCTCAGGTGTGCAGTTCAAGGCTCCTAATTTGCAGATGTGTGAAAGTGAGGTATGGATTTTTCTGTTTTTATGGCAGAATAATGCTGACATTCCTTTTAGCCGTGCTTATCTTGCATCCTTAGTTCAGAGTCTTTTAGAAACCTGTGCTGGCGGAGCTTTTACCTGAGAAGAGAGAGAAAGATAAGAGCATCCCGACAAAAATACACAGCGGAGGTCCTCATGGGTCGGAAATGTCTCGCTGCTTAGAGAAACCCTCCATTACATTCCTGACCAAGCCTGAAAGAGACCAGTGTAACGGATCCGGTCTGGACCTGAGCAGTGGACCCGCCTTAGACTGAACCCGGGTTTCTCATGCTTCTGTGTTTCAGAGGGAAGTAATCTGCAAACTTTCCAGCTCCAGACCATTCTTTATCTCGTCTAGACTCTTACATCATGAAAATAATAAAAAAAAGTTCTACTTCATTCCTCTGGAGAGCAACGCTCAACTCAGGTTCAAAATGTAATTTTACATTCAAATGTCCGATAACCGAGTCGGCCCTGAGGGGAATAAATACAGGCTCACTGTGAGTTCATCAGCTGTTTGCAACAAACATCAGCAACAATGGGACATAAATACATAATGAAATAAGCTCATGGCAAAGCATATTTCTGTATGTTTGAACATTTAAAAGTGCTGACTCTCGTAAAGGTTGAGAAGGTGATTCTATTCAGAAACACTTTGTTATATTACTTGAAATCCTCGTAACATATTCATAGTAATGAATGCAGTGAATACATCCGACATGGCAGGACTGTAAGAACGCCGTCCAATCAAAGAAGTCGGGCCGGAGAAAACAGCTCGGGGGCGGGACTGTTTCAGCGATGCGTTCAAAGTCAAAGTTTCTGTGTTTTTTTTTCTAGATATCCTACTCAACCTTTTAAGAACTTAACCACAAAATGAACATGACAAGTCATCAGATTTGAGCAGGAGTTTGATTTATATGAGGAATTTCAGTTGATATGTGCTTGCTGTTATCAATTTAGACATAATTGTGCATCACAATATCCCGATATATGATTTAATCACAACACGATTCCATTCATAGATATAAATTAGCATATTGAGTTACAGATCAATGTTTTAAACGGCAAAATGAATACACGTGAGCCCAATATTTACACTGAGAAGTATTCATATTTCCAATGCAAAGACATTGTTGTTTACTCTGAAAAGTTTTAGTGATTCTTCATACTTGCTGCTGTTATTAATGTGCATTATGAACGTGTGTTTTTTGAGAAACCACATCACATTTGCAACTTTAAGCAAAGGAGAAAATGCTCTCTTGGGAAATATTGCTCTAATATATCACCGGAATTAATTGTGCCAAAACATTGCGAATGCAGTCAGGATGGGGCTGCAGTTGTAATGGGCAATAACTCCAGTGCTTTTTCTTTTTTCCAGCCGGTCCACTCTGGTGCCTGTCACGTTCGATCGCCCACAGAATTTCACAATAAGTCCTTCCTCTCCAGTCGGAGCAGCCGAGTGCTTCCCCGTCTTATGGGCTGGAACTCATGCCTGTTTTGTTTTTTTACGAAAAGCCTTAAATCATCTCATCTCTCCAGAATCACATCACGGCTCCCACATCTGCACGCCGCCATTCAAATCTAATTTGCTCTCTCTCCTAACAGCATGCAAGTACAAATACAACTTCTCTAATGCTGGTTAGCTCTTTCTTATTATCCTCACGTCCTCCGAGCGCTCCGAGTCGTCCTCCCGTTGAGAGCGGCGCCGGATAAGAGACACCAGCTAAACGCATCGTATGGAGATCTCTCTAAAAGTCGACCAGGTCGGCCTTCATTGTCGGCGCGCGGGGAAGCAATAAAATAAGGATGATAATTATTACGATACCGTGATCATGATTTACAGCTCTCTGTTGCGTGGTGCGCCCCCATCTGCTCTTTAGACGTATGGCAATGTGTCATCTTTATGGCTGGAACACATAACATGGACATAAATACTTGTCCTTCCATTAATATTTAAAAGGATAGAAGGCATATACATATATATAAATGGATCTTACCCGGAGCAACGCAGCCCAAGAGCACATATAGATTTACATGCTTAATCCTCCAGCTGCCTCCAGGCTCTGGTTTGATCACATTTTTGGGCTCTCGGGGGGGTTTGACAGAAATATGCAAGGTGTTAAGTTCCCTTCCTGCTGCTAATATGCTCACACCTGTAGCAGGGACCTCCTTCCCATCTGTATTCCTCTGCACCACCCGCTGCCGTTTCACCAATATCTCGTAACCACGGCTACCTTCCCGGCCCCCTATTGAGTTCAAACGGAGAGGCCTATTTTCCCTCCTCACACACCTCCTAGGAGGATAAATACCTCCGCCCGCATTCATTTATCTGTGTCTTTAAAGACTTCACTCAAATATCATTTTTTGATTCTCTTAAGGGACTCGAGGACTTTTCAGCAGCGCGTCCCCTCTGTTCACTTTGTACTCCCGGCTGGGTATTTCCATTTGAATGAAGGCCTGTGGTTTTTGGTATTAGATACCTCATCTTCAAACACTCTACCTTTTACTGAATATAGCATATGCACAGATTGGATGAAGTTTTGTGTGCGCGTGCTTTTATGTGCATATGTTATAAAGATGCTAAAATGCACACACACTCGTGTGCCAGAGGGAGTTTACGAGCGTGGCATGGAGTGCATACCTATCAACCCAGTTCAATGAGGTGGTGCACATCTTAAGTCATGTTAAGTCTGGGCTCTCTCTATATAAAAGCCCCCCCACCCCCCTCCCAACCTCACCCGGAGCACCGATAGGATGAAAAATGGATAGAAGCCCCAAAGGAAGGAGGAGGAGGAGGAGGGAGGTCCATCTGTGAGCTGCATTCAAGGACAACAGTGTTATCCACTTTGGAACAGTATGAAACAAGCCAGTGTTTTCGGCGGGCTTTGGGAAACGCTGGGGCTTCTGGGTGAACTGTGGACGCCACTGTTGTCCTGCCAAGTCAACTGTGATGTCGCAGATTAGACGTGAATCATTGACTCCTTGTTTGAGTTGGCAGACGTCTCGGCTGGCTCGGAGTGAGAGATAATGAACAAATGTGACTGATTGTTCCTGATCAAGCGTTATAACTGCAGCAACAGGGATTGTTTCTGCAGCACTCAGGCTCATAAAAGCTGTTTTAATGGGATTCCTTTCTTTTGTTATACAGCCTGAAGGTGTCGGAGGGTTGGCTATATCTATTAATCTCTGTTTTCTCTTCTCCCGTATTGTTCTCTCCATCCATCATCTTCCTTTTCTAACTTTCTCCTGTCTTCTTCCCTCCGACAGAACCGGTTCCACCTGCAGATGTCGGCCCGCGTGCCTCCGTCCAGCCTCGGCAGCCTGCTGCTGGCCGTCCTGCAGGGGAGGGAGGTGGACAGGGAGCGAGGGGGCAGCCGGGGGGAGAGCAGCTGGGGAGGGGCGGCTGTGGTCTGCCCCGGGTGGGAGGAAGGGGGCGAGGGCTTGCTGTCTCACCTGCAGACCCACAGCGGCTCCACCTGGCGCCTGTGGGACATCATCAACCTGACCCTGGTGTCGGCGGGGGGGGACCGGCGGGGGGACTCCCGGGAGGAGAAGAAGGAGGATCAGAGGGAGGAGGAGGCTTTGAAGATCCTCTCCAGCCGTTTCCTGCGCTCCCCCTCGCCCATCTCCTCCGTCCTGCTGCTGGGATCCGACCCCGAGTGTCTCTCCTCCGTGCTGCGGGCGGCCCAGCGCCTCGCCTCGGCGCTGCCGGCGCTGCAGTGGATCATGGGATATCCCTTGTCTCCGGACTCGCTGCACACTCTAGGGGGTCCCCTCGGACTGCTGGCCTACGGGGAGGTGGGCCGCAAGCCCATCAGCTTCTACATCCGGGACGCCCTGCAGCTGATTGGCCGCGCCGTCACCGCGGCGACCCTGGTGAGGCCGGACCTGGCGCTGGTCCAGAACATGGTGAACTGTTACGACAATCCGAGCCGCCATGAGCTGCCTTCCTCGGGACAATATCTGGCCAGGTAATAATATATATATATATATATCCATGACATAAAAAAGGATCCCTAATTACAAAACGGCATAATGTTCTCGTTTACTCGGATCACTTCGGTGCAAATTAAAAGTGGAATTAAGAGACATTTTTAGTCCAATCTGCGATTTAAGCATGAGCTTCACGGTTCGTGAGTTTTATGTTAGTATTTAATCAGAAGTTTATTGAGGAATGTTATTTACAACAAAACAAGTAATGGGAGGTGAACAGTCGTGTGTGTGTAGATGAGTGTGTGAAGATGCTTAATGCTAATGGGAAAAGACAAAATACAGCATCCGAACCAGGAGACCCCAGAGAGGGCGGGGCTATAGTGAACCACCAGCTCACCTGCAGCTCCACTACCTCCATGACTACTGTTAGCCCGGGTTTGGAACCATGAGTCCACGTCGACAGCTCCTTCCTGCTGTTTGACAGTCTGGGCAGCGGCCGTTACCCCACGGACCTGTTAGAGAGCCGGACCCCCCCCTCATCTGTATAATGAAGGACACGCAGGAGCTCAATGCCGATGACTCAGCAGTTGTTGCTAATGATAGCAACGCTAGGCTAACTGACGTCTGCGTTGTGCTATAGGAGAATAAAAAGCTTCCGTTCAGGCCCACTAAATTATTTAAACATATAAAACATTTCAGAGACCTTTCCTTCCAGTCGATAAAACAACTCTTAAAGACAATTCACACGGAAATATTCTAAGGATGTTAACTTTGTGCTAAAGGTCAGGAGGCGGGGTCAGCTTCGGGGCAGCGGCTCGATACTTCTACAGACTGCAGAGTGGAACACAGAAGACAAAAAAAATGAAATATAGGCAACATACAGTTACAATTAGCTTTCTTTTGAAGCCAAAAGGCCAAATATTCCTGTTAAAAATTCCAAAAACAGTTCCAAATGTGTCCACGTCAGCTCGTTAGCTTCCTGACGGACACCTTGGCATCTCTTTTGTGGAGCGTTTCTGGCTCCAGCTTCGGTGCTTCGCTCCGGTGGCTGCCCTTGCCCGTCCTCTGCACCGCTGGGGGGGGGTCTGCTTCTGAATCTGTCACCAGGGTGGGGAGGAGGAGGAGGAGGAGGAGGAGGAGGAGGTGTTTTTTATGGCATACAGATTCACAGACTGACACCAAGGAGTGTTGTCTGCTCCTCTTCGCTGTTGCTGCCGCTTCAATCCCCGCAGCTTTTAAAATGGGCTCCTGACAGCTTCCACGGGTTTCTGTCAAGGTGCGGCCTGTGATAACGCGCACACACACACACACACACACACACACACACACACACTGTAAAAAAAACATTCATGTTTTCACAAGCATGAAATCCTCACGCTTGTGCACAGAAACCAACCTGCATATATTACACTTCTTAAGTGATTAACGGAAGTCCCGTAATCTCGCTCTGGAGTGAAGTATGGCCGCTTCGCGCGGATGTTTTTCTAACGCCGCGATGGATGGAAGTCATGTGGTCCTGGCGAGAGGGCCGTTTGTGGCCCCACAGCAGAGATATTGAGCACACACGGCGTCTGCCAGCAGAGTGATCATCAACACCACCCACATAATCACGAGCTGGATTCTCTCGGCGTTCCCCTCCTCGGGCGCCGGGCTGCCAGAACAATTTGGCATTGAGGGGCCGGGGGCTAAAACAAGTGGATTGGGAGTTAGGGGCACAAAGCTATATTATTGGACATTCATTATTAAATGTACAAGCTGAATGCTTTAATGTGATTAAATTGCTTCCGTTTCAGCCGCGCTGGCAGCTCGTCTCCCTCCGTGGACAGTGATGTCACTTTGGTGCAGACTGAAATATTTCAACAACCGGGACGGATTGATTTTCACATTTTGTGCAGACATTCATGGTCCCCAGAGGATGAAGCCTGTTCGGTAACGCATTGGCGTTTCCTCCAGTGAGGCATCATGTGTTTTTAAGTGAAACGTATCTAAACCATTTAGACAGACTGCCGTGGTTTTAATGGAACGCTGGATGAATTATTATCAGGTTGGTGCTTCCTAAACTTTCCATCTAGCGCCATCATCAGGTCACAATTTGAATTTGCCCGATACTTATGCGTGCAAATGAAGGACATTCCCATCAATTGCACTTTATCTTTTGGGCTTATTTGGAAAAATTAGCATGCATAACGTGCTAAAATAAGCTAATTATTAAACCTGCTGAAAATCAGTATGCTGGCATCGTCATCGTGAGCATATTGGAGAGTTCAGCCCGATCTGCGAGTGAAACTTCATCAGGACACCAGGGAAAGTCACCGTCTTCCCGTGGAGGGCCAATTAGGACGAAGTCTAGACCAGAATAGACTATTTAGAAAAGAGTCCTTGACAATGCAGTGTCGGTGACCTTTGTTTCTGGCCTGTGAAAGACTGATAATACAGGTCCAGTTAGTGCCCTCCAGTGTACACCCGATCCTTATCCCGCCGCCGCCGCCGCCGATGCCGTCGCTTTGGAGAGCCCCGAACAAAGCTGAGGGAAGGAAGAGACTTCCACTTGGAAAATGCAATTAACAGCTCGGTGCCCAAGGGACGGAGCCGGGGAGGCGGGGAGGGAGGGGGGGATGTCTGGAGATGCATGGATGAGGGAGGACGAGAGCCGAGGCTGCACAAATGTTAGTGTTCGTTCAAAGCAGCGGGGCAATGAGCGAGGAAGATAAACAACGAAATAAAGAACCACTTCTGGATGTTTCTTCCAAATGTCCAGAGGCTGCTTTTCTTCTCTTGCAAACATACGTTGTAGAAAGAAACAGAAACAGATGAAAGACGGGGGGCAAGTCGGGAGCAGCTCGAGCAGAGCAGGAATAAAAGGAGAGGCGGAGGGAAACACTGTGCTTATCTGAGTGAGATCTGTCAGTCGGTGCATCATCTCACTCGACACGGCCGCTGCTGATCGTATCGCCTGTGAAGAGATTAGAAGCATCGAAAACAAGTGAGCGTGGTTTCATCCCAGATAGACAGGAGACGGAGTAGAGTCAACTTCCCCTCCAAAGTAAGAGGAGATGTAGCGATAAGGCCGTGACACACATGGACTCCTTTCTTTTTTTTTACAGTCATCATTTAAGGCGGGCGCTGACATTTACTTTCCCAGCGTACAAACCGGGGCCAGGCGTTACAGGAGGAAACCATCCCTCTCTGACACCACCTGTCTGACTCATCCACCTCGTCTGACAGTCATTCCTTTAAACGCACCCTCTGGCCCCCGGGGGCGCTGTTTTCTTTTCACACCTTCTCTGCGTTGCGATCTCTGGGATCGGATCCCAAAAAAACGTCACAAACTGCAAGAAAAGATGGGGGATTCGCACGTCAGAGGCATAATGTGATGTCTGTGGCCGTTCCGTTACGGTATATAGGAGTCTGGGTGGGCTGTGATGAATCTGCTGTCAATGGGATATGATGATTCAGCCGCGCTATTACCATGAGTGATTTCAGCTGGAGGCCAGGCTAGCACCTCCGCCTTTTTATGGCCGCAGAGACAGAGGGGGAGCCGCTGATGAAGACATAAGTTAGCACCCAACGGGACGGGGACGGCGTTCAGGATCACAGATTTAACCAGCTCTTTAGACTCGGGGTGCACGGGTTTGTTGGAGGAGATCTGCATGGTGGCTGGACAGAAGGAGGATCCGTTCACAGCATCAGTCCACGTGGTGCAGACTCGGCTGTAGTCTGGACTCGGAGGTGAGGTTGACGACCCCTCGGGACCAATTTAGCCCTTTTCATTTTCCCTAGAATATCCAGCATTTAATGGAGAAAGTTCCCCCCCGACTCGTCAATTCAACGTTTAACTTGGAAGATGAGGAGAGAGAGAATTAACCGGTGCAGAAGAGAAAAGCAGTTTTTCCTCTTTTCCATTAACGGGAGGAGAAACTGGCCTCCTCCAGCCGCCTCGACCCGACATCATCAACAGTCGCTGCATGGTTCAGCAGCAGCGGATGCAGTGATCCCTGCATGCGTTAACATTTCAACCTTCTACACAGTGACCCCCCCCCCCCCCCAGCTAAACAGGACCCGATCAAACAGAACTAGAATGGATTTCACATGGAGACGGTCACCTGGGCGACGACGTCCACGTGATGAAGTGTTCAGACATGCACTTACAATCGCCCTGTGGTTGGAGAGGGGGGGCGCTCCTCTTAATTTATTCGGCGGTGGCGGAGACCAATGTGGGGCTGCCGGAGGAGTGAGACGAATGGTAATGACCGTCTGTATGGACTGTGGGATAGGAGGAGGCCCTCACTGCACTGCATTCACTTTAATTAGGACGTTCTGGGAGAGATGCAGAGACTAGACCTGCTAAACATCTGAGACTAGACCTGCTAAACATCTGAGACCTGCTAAACATCTGAGACTAGACCTGCTAAACATCTGAGACTAGACCTGCTAAACATCTGAGACTAGACCTGCTAAACATCTGAGACTAGACCTGCTAAACATCTGAGACTAGACCTGCTAAACATCTGAGACCTGCTAAACATCTGAGACTAGACCTGCTAAACATCTGAGACTAGACCTGCTAAACATCTGAGACCTGCTAAACATCTGAGACTAGACCTGCTAAACATCTGAGACTAGACCTGCTAAACATCTGAGACTAGACCTGCTAAACATCTGAGACCTGCTAAACATCTAAGACTAGACCTGCTAAACATCTGAGACTAGACCTGCTAAACATCTGAGACTAGACCTGCTAAACATCTGAGACTAGACCTGCTAAACATCTGAGACTAGACCTGCTAAACATCTGAGACCTGCTAAACATCTGAGACTAGACCTGCTAAACATCTGAGACCTGCTGAGACCTGCTAAACATCTGAGACTAGACCTGCTAAACATCTGAGACCTGCTAACGCTGGGCCAGTATTACTGCAAGGCTCTAGTTTTAACCAGCAGGAACCAGAATGGATCTTTGTTGTCTCTCACTTCCACTCTTTTGTCTTCAGTGTGAAAGGTTTGTTCCCAGGACGAATGATGGCTAATTATCATCATTTATTCACGTAAAAACAACACAATTAAGTCTCAGCTCTCCAGTCAGACAACATAAAAGCCTCTTCAGTCACTCGACATAAACACAATGAAACGTCTTCGTCTTTCTGCTCTTCCAATAATCACCAATCATTAAGGTGTCATCGTCTGTTTGCCCCTCCAGGTTTCTCTCCAACACCTCCTTCACCGGGGCCACAGGCCTGATCCAGGTGGATGCCGGCCTGTCCCGGGTCCTGTCCTCCCAGCTGTTCCACGTGTGGAGCCTGAAGAGGGGCGCTCTCGGCCAGCCGGCCTGGGTGACCGTGGGCCAGTGGACCCGCGGCAGGCTGGAGCTGGAAGGGGGCATCCTGGGCCTGGTGGGAGGGTTCAGGAGCAGCCAGGGCCTGGGTCTCGGAGCCGGCGTGAGGGGAGGGGACGGCCAGGGGGACGGCGGCGCCGGAGGGCGCTGGAGGCCGGGGGACTCGGTGGAGGGACACCGCCTCAGGGTGGTGACGCTGGTGGAGCACCCGTTCGTCTTCACGCGGGAGGTGGACGAGGACGGACTGTGTCCGGCCGGTCAGCTGTGTCTGGACCCCAGGACCAACCGGTCCGACGTACTCCAGAGCCTCTTCAACCAGCTGCACAACCCCAACAGCACGGTGGCAGACTGGGACGCCAACGGTGAGTTTCTCAGAATGATGCTGAAGAACTCCTGGAAAACTTTCAAGTTGTGGGAGGCATCATCTCCAATTCTAAGCTCCTCTTCTGTAAACCGTTAGATCTCTTGGCTTAGACCTCGTTCCTCTATATCACTGGCCTCTCTAGTCAGGACTGCAGTTCATGTTAGACGTAAAATCAATAAGGGATCATGCTTGTTCGGTCCAGCTAAGAAAAAAATCTAGCAGGTGCGATGTCTCGCCTCTACAGCTACAGCTCTATTTTATGAATAAAGAGGATTAAAGGCATTAAATCAATAAGGGATCAAGGCTAGCGTGTCCAAGAAATACCAAGTGCTATATCGCCGACTAAGGAGATTGGTCGGCTACCTATACAGGCCGCCTCCTGTACAGCAGGAACACAAGGTGTTTCTTTAAATGGAAGACGGTTTATAGAATATTGGATTGAGGATGGAGTTCACAAATTCCATATTCTGGTGTTGGCACAAGCTTCTCCTGTACATTCTTCAGGGTGTTGTAGCTCAAGGTCAGTGTGACTGAATGTATTCCTCACCGAGGCCCGGGGGCGGTGAGAAACCCCCCAAACCGTGAACATGTGGTAGGCATCTCACGTCGTCCTCTCCTCCCTCGTGTCAGACCTGCCGGAGGACCTGAGGAAGTGCTGCTACGGTTACTGCATCGACCTGCTGGAGAAGCTGGCGGAGGACATGGGCTTCACCTTCGACCTCTACATCGTGGGGGACGGGAAGTACGGCGCGTCGAGCGGCACGGGCCGCTGGACGGGGCTGGTCGGGGACCTGCTGAGCGGGAGCGCTGACATGGCGGTGACCTCGTTCTCCATCAACTCTGCCAGGAGCCGAGTCATCGACTTCACCTCGCCCTTCTACTCCACCAGCCTCGGCATTCTGGTACGGACGTCTTTAGATCTAAGTTTGGGGGTTTAGATGTTAGTGATCAGGGGGACGCGGAGCGTGTCAGCGGCAGCATCGTCACTGTAGCTGTGATACTACTTCTGTCTGACTTGATAATTTGGCCTGCTAGTACTTAATTTGTCCGTCTTTCTGATGTGGAACACAGAATCATTAGCTGTGAATAATGAGTTTATGAAAGCTTCTGAAAGTCCGTAATGAAAGGGTTTAAGGGTAGTAATGAGTCCGAGAGGCGTCTTGAGGAGCGCTCTCAGCAGATGCTTCAGAAGAAACTGCTGCAGTCTCTTTGATTTGTTCACGTCTCCCTCCCTGCTGACAAACTGCAGCGCCTAATAAGATCTGACAATACAGTTCCATTTGGAAAAATGTGATTTCTTTCCCTTACAAAATGATGGATAGCACGAAATAAAATCAATGTGTGGCATTTTTATATGTTTATATATATAAATATGTCTAGGAGTGTTTGAGAGAAGTTTACGGAGATCCTACAAACTGGAGGTTGAATTCTAATCACTATTTATCACACAATACTTCTGCAGAGAGAGTCTTTTTTTCTTTTAACCCCCCCAGGTCCGGAGTCGGGACACGGCGGCCCCCATCGGAGCCTTCATGTGGCCTCTCCACTGGTCCATGTGGGTGGGCATCTTCGTCACGCTGCACCTCACCGCGCTCTTCCTCACCCTGTACGAGTGGAACAGCCCCTTCGGCATGACGCCCCACGGCAGGAACAGGCTGCGCGTCTTCTCCTACTCCTCCGCGCTCAACCTCTGCTACGCCATCCTGTTCGGACGCACCGTCGCCACCAAGGTAAAGCCCCGCCCCCTCGCGTGATGAATGGGAGGCAGAACTGCAGAGATACGGGGGAGAGGCTGTGCATTATTATTATTAAGAGTAAACAGTCGAGAGAGCATGTGGAAAGAGGAAGTTGGAGGGGGAGGATTGATGGGGAGAGGGTGAGCTGGTCGGCAGTGATGAAGAGGAGAGATACGGGAGGATAATGCACCGACGGGAGGAAGAGGGGAAAGGCTAAGTGGGCTGACAAAGATTGAAGGCGTTATGGAGAGGATGATGGGATTGGATGAAGGAGGGACTCCCCGAAGTAGTCAAAGTTGAAAAGGAGAAGGGAAGGGAAAAAAAGATGGCTGACAGGAAGCTGGTGAGACGAGGTTGGAAGGCTAAGTGGAGGGAAAGGATCTGAACGAGGCTGACGTGGAGGAGGGCAGACGGGCGATGATATAAAGGAGAGAAACGAGGCGAGTGGTCTGCCAATTTTATGAAAAAATGAAAACATGTATAACCCTTCAAAGATTAAAGAAAAATGGTATTTTGGGCTATAAATCCGTCAAAAGATTAAACGTACCTTTGCAGCAGAAACCTGTCAGATTTGACTGATTATGTTTTCCAAACGGCCAAAAAAACATTATTATGCAAACTTATGCTCCCTCTTCAAGCACATTCTGATTAATATCACAAAACATAATGATTCCTGTAACACGCCATCTCATTTCTTTAATCGGACGTTTCCCTACAGGAACCGGTGATTAGAGAGACCTTCCCGGAGTTCAAAGGTCGCAGGTTTGATCCTCACACAACTGGGAATGTGTCATTTAAGGGCGTGTGTCTGTTAGCAGCTGTGACCTTAGAATGCCCTTGAGCAACACTTTGAAACCACGGACCGCTGCCTTTACAGGCATTAACAGATTTCTCTCATCTGACTTTAAAAAATCATTTATCTGCACCTTTATTCCTGTTTTATTATATTTAACATAATGTGTTAAAAAATCACTATTGTGCATGGAAAACCCAAAAAATGTATTTGTTAAAAAAAAAGGGTGGTTTTAACTTAAATGGAAAAAGTTAGTCTCAATTTAATCTGGATCCCTTCCAATAATAATAAAAATAATTATTTCCCAGGAGTCACCTTGTTTGCAGCGTTCAAGTTTAATAAAAAATTTAAAAGTCAAATAAATCAAATGGAGAAACTTTTTTCTTTTTTTTTGGTTCTTTTCGAGAGCCGATGTGTGAAGAATACGTTATTTTTATGGGACTGAAAGAATTCAGTTCAAAGCGTGGCACATTGACCGTGTGGGCTGGTAGCTGCTACTGTGGAGGCCGGTGCAGCTGCTCATACTGGATCTGGATCTGGTTCAGGACTTCAGCAACTTGGAATGTTCAGTGAAAACTTCCTGTGTGAACGGAACGTAAAGGAAGCTGATAAACAGGCGGCAACCTTCGCTTCTGGAAAAGTGAAACCAAAGTGGGAGTGCCTTAAACTTGCATTCCCTCTACTGGCCACCAGGGGGCAACTCCTCAGGTTTTAAATAGAAGTCCGATTGCTTGGAATCTGGAGTCGCTCCTCCTCAGTCCAAATATGGTCACAGCGACTACGTTTTTCTCATATGTACAGTCTGCGATCTCCGCATTTTAGTATGACATCACGAAGAACGTAGCCGTGGAGTTTAGAATGTGAAAGCTAATTTTAGAAGGAGTCTGCTGGAAACATTAATGTGGAAACGGTGTTTTCAACCAACTCTGGAGGGATACATCAGCTTCGTTAGCTAGCTAGTGCTGATTAATTCTGCCGACAACAGGCGCCTTTTAACTCGCAGAAATGGAATATAACAGGCAACAAATTAGAAGCCTGTTTGTTTGTTTAGCCTTATCATTAATCCTCAACGAGGTGCCCGCGTAGTGAAAATCATTTCTTTTAAGTTTTCTTGAGTCAGTAGCGTGCCGTCCTCCCTTTTCCCCCCTTTGCTTTTTTCCATTCAACTAATTGCGGTAAGAGTTTGAAAACATGGATACGCCGTCGTAATAACAGGCTACAACCTTGTTTGTATAATTAATGTCTCATTATTCCCAAGCTTTGCTCTTTAAAACTAGAGATCCGTGTGTTTGCTTCAGTTAAGTGGATTTTAATTGGTGGAATATGTAGATGATGAGTGTTCAGGTGGATTCGCTCCCCGCGGCAGGCCGTTTTTTATGGAAAAAGATGTTTCTGATGATGGAACAACAGTCACACTTTGTCAGACGTTCCTCCTCCTCATCAGCTGATCTTCTGGTCTGTCTGATGAACTCCATTAACGTTAGTCAGGATGCATCGTGGTTTCTGAGGGAAGGTGACAACGAGAGCCTCTGGGTGCTCTGCATTTATGTCAACGCCTGAGAGCAACTTGCTGGCAACCTTTTGTGATGTTTGTTGTCTGTTTACGACATGGTGACATCTTTCTGCTTTGAACTTTGATATTTTTGGATCCACTTCATCGTCGAGAGCTGCGATGTTTTCCCTCCTCTTCAATCATTTTAATAATTAAAAGCAGAACAAGCAAACAGGAAGTCTCTCTTGCGTCTCCACTCTGCAGACTCCGAAGTGCTGGACCGGCCGGTTCCTGATGAACCTGTGGGCCATCTTCTGCTTGCTGGTGCTGTCCAGCTACACCGCCAACCTCGCCGCCGTCATGGTCGGGGAGAAGACCTTCGAGCAGGTCTCGGGAATCCACGACGAGAAGGTCAGGCCGCGTGCAAGGACACACACACACACACACACACACACACGTACAGTAATCTCACACAAGGGCAGGCTAATGAGGATCGTGTGGAATTATTAGCGACGGATTATCGTTTTTTCCCATACATCCCTCAACGCTGTGTGAATGTGATACGAGCCCCATCGTGATCTCCACCCTCCTCTTTCTCTTCATCACCTTCACCGCCATGTCCACCCCCACCTCCACCACCCAGCTGCACCACCCGTCCATGGGCTTCCGCTTCGGGACGGTGAGGGAGAGCAGCGCCGAGGACTACATGAAGAAGAGCTTCCCGGAGATGCACGACTACATGCGGCGCTTCAACCAGCCCACCACCCCGGAAGGAGTGCACATGCTGAAGTAAGACACCTCATTAAACTCCCCCAGACCTGAACAATCGAGTCACGTCCACGCTTGTTATCTGTGGTCGTCTGTATTCCGTCCTCTTATTTTTTAATGCGCACTCTGCATAATAATTCTGTCTTCAGACAACGAGAGCAGAAAACCTGGCAGATTTACAGACATGAATTTGAATACGGAGCCCATCGTGAAAATCGTCCCTCGGATAGAAATCAGCGGCGCCGTTTCTCTGCTAGTTAATACACTTCATGATGTCACCTGGAGACATTCTGGCAGTCGTCCAATGAAATAGTGGAACAACTCCTTTATACGTTCCATCCATTAGATCCAGATTCAAGCCCACAAATCAATTACCAGGACTCTCTGATGTTCATGACCGAGGCTGTTTTCTGTGTACCGACATTTCTATCCGACATCAAAACACACATTTGTGCTTTTTGTTGGATTTCCCCTTTGATTTAGTTGTGTACTGTGTGGAACCGTCGCTGAGTGTTTTCTTATTGTGTGAACAGGCTGTTTGTTTCCCACCTGACGGCAGCAGACACAGGTGTAAGTCAGGTGAACGGCTGTGAATGAATCGTTCCTGGTGATTAAAAGTGTTGAATGGGGGGTTCAGGGACACGCGGAGGAAAAGGAGAAAAGATGAACGCATGATGTCGGATGGGGATTGTGAGAAGATGAAAGCGGGCAAGGCGAGTTTATTTATATCGCACAATTAATACCGAAAAGCAGTTTAAAGTGTTTTACATAAGCATGCATTAAAACATGAAAACAAAAACACAAACCAAAGATAGAACAGAAATAATTTAAACAGTAAAGTGGTTCAGGTTGTGGTTCATTCAAAGCTAGTGGAGAATATGAGAGTTGAACAATCATTTCAGAAGTTGAGGTAATAATATTAATAATAATAATCACAATAGCAATATTTATAATAATAATGTATGTTTATTTTTTCAAACAGCAATAAAATACTCAATAATGTTAGAATAACTGAGGGAAAAGATGAATACACTTTAAAGGATGATTATACTTCACTTTCTTTTCAATGTCAAAAATATAAAGTGGCAACATAATAAATATAAAAACGAAAGCCGAAATGAGAGAGAAGCCTTTGGATAAAGAGGAGTCTTGAAATGGAGTTTAAAGGAGATGAAGAGAGAAGTTCCTCAGGCAGGTCATTCCGAAGCCGAGGAGCCGTAACAGCCAACGATCAATCCCCTCCAGTCTATAAGCGTGAGCTGCAACAGCCGGCCGGCTCCTGCCTGAAGATCTGTGGCTGCGCACCAGTTGGTATATATTATATATATATATATATATATATATATATATATATATATATATATATTCAGGGGCCGGCAATGAAGTGCTTCACAAGTAATAAGTAAAATCTTAAAAACAGAAAAAAATGGTCCGCCAGTATGAGGCCATTAAAGTTGGAGTAATGTCCTCTTTTCTTGGTTTTCTTGTTCAGAGTCTCGCTGCCGCATTTTGCACAATTTGCAGTCTATTAATTGATTTCTGATTTATATCCGTTAAAAGGCCATTACAGCAGTCCAAGCCTGAGGAAATAAAAGAATGAATAATAGTTCCACTGTCATTTAAAAACCAGCATTCGTCATATCCCGAGCAATATTCCTCAGATGGCAGTAGCATGACTGGATGATGTTAGTGTGCTTTTTAGAAAGTGAGGCTATTTTTCAAAGCGCACACCCAGACTCCTGACACGTTGGTTAACACCTAGAGAGGACTCGATACTGGGATGCAGATTGTCAGGACTAATAAGGACCTCGGTTAAAAATCTGTTAGACCAAATGTAAGATAAGTGTGTAGACTTTACTGGGAAATACACCTGTGTATCATCAGCGTAGCGGCGGATGGACTTTTTATATTTCTGTGTATAATATGGCCGAGTTGGGGTCAAGGTCAGATGTTTTAATTCTTTGAAGTAATCTGGGACGTTGCCAGAAGAGAAAAGAACTGAAAGAGACATTTAGGAGACGTTATACCTGCGGGGTTTGAGGAGTGGTGAAGGTGTGCCACGGTGATCATGAGCTCGTTTAAAGCGTCTCGCATAAAACTTCATAAAAGAGCAACGCCGGGGCAGGAGGGATTAATAAAAGAATCAGGAGCAGGACTTTTATTGCATCTCGCTGATCATTAAAGAGGTCAAAAATGTAATACGTTCCTCACTCGATGAAAATGTACAGCGTTTAAAAGAACTCTAGGGCTCTGCTTATTAGTATGAATTGAATTATTTACCCTCACATTCCTACTCAACTCTTTTATTTGTCCTCCCTCCACCTCTGCTCCACCCGTCTGCTTCTCTGATGAGTTCAGATGCCATTATTCGTCAGGGTGCCAATCATACAGTATGAAGGTGCAACGGCCTCTGAAGGGAGAGAAGATTGTTCCCCTTTAATATGTAGCGGGTTTGAAGTATAAGTAAGTAAAGTACAAGTACCTCACATGTGTACTTAGCTGCAACATTTTATGAAATGTAATAAATTAAATTGCCCCGCTGGGATTCAGACATGTGAGACGGCCATGTGCTCACCCTGTCTTACCCAAGTGCAGATAGACAGAAAGCTGTGCCCCACACACACACACACACACACTCCTCAAACACAATGCCTACTCCGTGGAGCAGCAGCAGGAGATGCTGAGATAGTGCATGTGCTGACTTTGTGATACAAGCCAGAAGATACAAAGTGCTTGTTCAGAGAAAGAGATGAGAACTGGGGGGGGAGGAAGATGAAGGCGGCGTTTGTTTGCGTGCCGAGGTGAAGCCGGAGTGGGAAGTCACTGCAGTGCAGAAAACAAGGAGTGAGGCGCTAAAATACTGTGTTGGCAGATCTACTGACCCCAATACTGCACTCAAATCTTCATGGAGAAAAAAAAAAAAAAAAAAACCTCAAAAAGCTTCTCCTGGAGAGACGGAGCCCCGGGCTACACATGCTGCTGCACATGAACACGAGGCTCAGAGGGAAGCAAGACCTCCACACAGGCTTATAATACGGTCCTACCCACACACACACACACACACACACACACTCTTATCCCGAGGCCTGGCATCGGATAGCTTCCGGACCCTCTTAAGTCCCAAAACAAGTCAATCCTCTCTCTCCTATTTGACAGGCCGAGCCAGAGAAAAACAGTCTGCTCTCTTAAGTAAACCTTTTATTCAGCCGTAAACAACCCGAATAGCAAGTTTCAGGTAATTTGATCAGTCTGCTCTATTTTTCCCAGTAGCCTCTCTGTGTGCATGCCTTTTCCAATACTCATGCTTGTTTATCCGTCTGCCGTCGTGATTCGCTCGGACGCGTTGATGCGTGCGCACAAATACGTTGGTGTAATTTGCGAATACGTTCGTGATGTCGGGAAGTGTGCATCTTTTTCCTCCGTGTTTGTGCGAAGGTTTTGGTATTAAAATCCGGCGGCGCTGTGAAACTTATCTCCCGGCGGCGGCGGCGAAGGCTGGACGCGGGGGAGCGGGCTATAATTAGGGGTCAATTACGGTCAATTGGATCGATATTGCGGGGTAGTAGGAGGGTCTTCGGCGGTGTGTATGAACGCCTTATCAGCCAGCCACAGAGGCTGTTGGTTTAAGTAATGATGTATGTGTTTAGACAGAGTATTAGGACGCGGTTAATCTCATCCCCGTGTAAATGACACAAACAGGACGAAGGCGAATGCAGGGTTCTTCCCGCGAGGCTCTGGGGAGGGATGAGAAGGTTTGAGAGGCAAATCTGATCTTCAATCCATGCTTCTGTCTCCCTGCTGTGGTGTGTGTGTGTGTGTGTGTGTGTGTGTGTGCTGGTGGTGAAGGACAGATCCTCCTGCCCTGGATGCCTTCATCATGGACAAAGCCCTGCTGGACTTCGAGGTCTCCATCGACGCCGAGTGCAAACTGCTCACCGTGGGGAAGCCTTTCGCCATCGAAGGTGAGCTCTTCTTCTCTTCACGTCCAGTCTTTATTGCTTCTTTTTCTGTTTCCTCTCTCTAAAGCGTCGACCAAATTTACTGCCGAAGCCACTAAATGTCTCAACGTGAACTTTAACCTTATATAATAGCTGCATTCTTAACTCCAGATACTAAATACAGTGAAATAAATTGACCTTGTGGGCGCCTGTTTTCCCCCCAGGTGGCAAGTGAGTAGCCACAGTGTGATTAAGTACACACACACACACACTCAGACACACACAGACCTGTGCATGCACTCACACACACATACTGAACCATGCAACATAGGCAAACATTCCCACATGTATGAGATGCGCACACACACACACACACACTCACTCATAGAATCCCGTTGGCTGACAGTGATTCACTGGATCAACTTGTAACGCTGCAGGTAAAAGTCGAGTATCGAGTCATTTATTATTAATATCAACGGCCAGTCAGAGCCCTTTATGAATGATCCCTTCCAGGTGAAATGTAGTCATGAATAGAGACGGATCCACTCAGTCAAATAATGGCTAATGATCCACTGGAGGAGCGATCATATTTATACATCGCTACACGGATCAGCGAGGAAATGGTTTCCTTTTAGACTCTCGCTGGGAGGATTTTCCAAAGCTTCGCTTCTTCTTCTTCTTCTTCTACTATCTGCACGAAGCATCGCCATTTCAACCTGAGCAGGCGAGGAAATCAGAGACGGCACAGAACGGAGGCATGGGAGGAGATGGCAAAATCCATTCTCTCATGTTTCCATCTCCACTGTTTTCCTTCTGCGACCATAACTTCCATCATGCGTACGACCGAAACTAAAACTGCAGGGGGAACGTGTAAATTCACACATTATTAATATTAGATATTAATAGCCCGTTCATATCTTATTCTGCAAACATACATGCAACTTAAATCACTGCTTTGTTAGTCAGCCAGTCAGTTCTGTTTCTGACTGATTACAATTACGTTGAATAGCTCATAATAAATTAATATTTCAGAAATCACGATCTTCTTTCGCACAATAGCCAGATGTACAATATTATGACTAGCAGCAGTAATTACAGCAGTAATAGTTTCCTGCTTGCTATAAACTGAATACATATAAGCAGTGGGATTTTACTGTATCATGTTTAGAAATAAAGCCTGTCAGAAGAGATTGCGATAAAAGTCCGTTGCTCTCTTCCGTTGAGGTAAACATAGGTTCTGAGTTTTCTCCTGAAGGTGACTTTGAAGTGACAGAACACATTTATTGGATGTAAAACCTCCAACTCAAACCCAGCCGTAGGAACTCCGTTCAGGTATAGAATCAGTGTGTGCACTCGTGCCTGGGTCGATGTGCATTTAAGTGTTTCAGTTCCCGCCTCTCCCGTCTCTCCTCCCGCCTCCGAGACGATGTCGAAGACGTAAATAGATTCTAGTAATGCTGGCCACGTGGGACCCGACGCTATCTTTGATGCCGATTCTCCGTCAGTCAAAGCGTAGCCTCGGAACGACCCCGCTCCCACGTTGCCTCCTCGCTGCGCGACTCACCGGAGATCTGCTCCTTTTCTTACGCTGCAGAAACGCCAGGAGACATGGCGATGGTGAGGATGAGAACGCGGTCTCATCGGTATGTAGAGCGGGTCGTTTCTTGATGACGACCCGGGTTCATTGTCTACATGAAAAGGCCGGCGAAGAATCTGTGGTAACCATTCACTCCCGCGGCCTGCGTGAGGACGAGGAGGAGGAGGTGGGAGGGAGTAACTCAATAAGTCTGAATGGGGAGAGGAAGAAAGGGCAGGAAATTGCCTGGACAGGAAATATGACAGCGGAAACACAAGAGGAGAGGGGATGGAGAAAAAAAAGTAAGTGAGAGGAACCTCAACAAAGGTAAAGAAAGGGAGGGTGGGGGAGGAGGGTGGGGGAGGAGGGGGGAGGGAGGTGGGAGTTGAGCACAAGAAGGAGATAGAGGGCTTTCATTTGCCCACTGCCAGTTTGCTGCTTTCTGCACGGCGAGTGATAAAAGAGTCCGGCCAACAGAGTCCCTAATCAAGACAAACCTTCACCCGAGCCGATGGAGCGAGGGAGGGAGGGATGGAGGGAGGGGGGAGGATGTGGGGGTGTTATTTGGTACATATGAGGATGCAGGCAGGATTTCCAGAGTGGTTTGTGGTCAGGAGATACAGAGAGAGGAGTTGGGGAGACGCTGCAGGCGGGGGATGCTGCCGAACGCTTCAGGCTGCTTAAGTGGAGAGAGACGGCGTCGCTGTGTTTCCACTGAGTGCTGCTGGGAGACGTTTACGACAGCCGAGACACACCCATTAATAATATCGCTGTGTGTGTGTGTGTGTGTGTGTGTGTGTGTGTGTGTGTGTGTGTGTGTGTGTGTGTGTGTGTGTGTGTGTGTGTGTGTGTGTGTGTGTGTGTGTGTGTGTGTGTGTGTGTGTGTGCAGTCGAGCAGGACGAAGCGCGACTGCAGATCAAAACCAGGCTGGCAGGAGAAGTTGTGTTGCCGCCTTCGTCTTCTTGTGTTGAACTCCAGAGTAAAACAAATAGCCTCCAGTTAAACAACACGCCTCACAGAATGTGTTCATTCAATCGATCGGTCCAATTATGTAAATAATATGTATAATCAGTAGAGCAATTTTCCAAGTAGAAATGGCAACCATCCCTGGTTCCTGCTGGCCAGATGTGGGGAAGCAACGTTAACACGTTGTGCCAAATTGAATTACATACATTATACATATCTTACCAATGGAATGGAATCATATTGCATTTTTAATGAATGTCAGCATGTACAAACCGATTGCTGCTGTTGACGACAGCAGCTCACTTTAACCGTTTGCTGTAATTAAATGCATCCGAGAGGAGGAGAAACTGTTATGAATCTATAATTATAAAACATGTGAATAATTTGTTGCCCACGCAAACGGGGGGAAACACAGGTTTTCATAACACCTGAACTAGACATTATTACAATATATAATAAACCCCAGGGGCCAGTAGTTCACCTCACTGCCATATGAATTAGGTTGCTTAGGTTACCAAAAACATGCAGGCATGAACCTCTTTCTTCTGCTGCTATGATGATGCAATCAGAGTTTTATAGAGAATGTGACAGGGGAAGTAAAAGAGTACTTTTACAAGTACATCATGAAACAAAAAGTAGTGCTTAGGAGCAAAGATAACAGAGAAAATGTTTCAAAATATAATCATTTATGAACGCCGTTCTTTCTTGGCCTCAAAACAAGGCGGTAAAAATGAAATAGAGTTTATATATAAAGAGTTTCTGGGTAGAGTTGGCGTGCGGCGGTGGATCAGCGAGGAGGCGGGGGCTGCGTTTGAGTGACAGCGTTGGCTTCGTGATGGAAACGGCTGCTCACTTGTATCTCCCTATTTGACTTGAGTGCTCGACGGAAACGTGGTGGAAACAATGATGACAGAAAAATGGTGCGTCTGCTGGAGAAAAAAGAACGACGAGCGAGACAAAGCAACGGACTCGGGGGAGGAACCAGAGATAAAGACGAGAACGGAGTGAGGCAGAAATAAAAACGGAACTGAAGGGATGACAGAGATAAGGGGGGAGACTAAGAGAGGGGGAGACTAAGAGAGGGGGAGACTCACAGCAATGGTGGGAGAGGAATGACCTCGGCGGGTGAGGAAGGAGGGGTGAGGGAATCAAAGAGGAGGGGAGGTGGAGGACGGTTGAAGGAAAGGAGGGAAGTGCAGATGCTCTACGTAGGAAGTGTGTGACACACACCTCGACAGCCAACACACTCATTCACAACCAAGCAGCTGCCAAGTCACACACACACACAGTCTCACACACACACACATGCCAAAGGCCATCGGCGTGACTTCCTTCCACCCCAGTGGATGGAATGAAACTACCAACCCCAGGAGGTCTGGTATGGCAGTAAATCTCTTTTTTTATTTGTTTCAAAGCCGAGGGCAGATCCCGTCATTCTGGACCCTCGATGTGGACTGTAATACAGAAAC
This sequence comes from Eutrigla gurnardus, assembly GCF_963514095.1. Lineage (NCBI taxonomy): Eukaryota > Metazoa > Chordata > Actinopteri > Perciformes > Triglidae > Eutrigla > Eutrigla gurnardus. Next base: position 24,447,466 of record NC_139921.1, read on the forward strand.
ACTCGGCAGCTGACTGTAATACAGAAACACTGGGCAGCTGACTGTAATACAGAAACACTCGGCAGCTGACTGTAATACAGAAACACTCGGCAGCTGACTGTAATACAGAAACACTCGGCAGCTGACTGTAATACAAAAACACTCTGCAGCTGACTGTAATACAGAAACACTCTGCAGCTGAGTGTAATACAGAAACACTGGGCAGCTGACTGTAATACAGAAACACTCGGCAGCTGACTGTAATACAGAAACACTCGGCAGCTGACTGTAATACAGAAACACTCTGCAGCTGACTGTAATACAGAAACACTCGGCAGCTGACTGTAATACAGAAACACTGGGCAGCTGACTGTAATACAGGAACACTGGGCAGCTGACTGTAATACAGAAACACTGGGCAGCTGACTGTAATACAGAAACACTGGGCAGCTGACTGTAATACAGAAACACTGGGCAGCTGACTGTAATACAGAAACACTGGGCAGCTGACTGTAATACAGAAACACTGGGCAGCTGACTGTAATACAGAAACACTCGGCAGCTGACTGTAATACAGAAACACTCTGCAGCTGACTGTAATACAGAAACACTCGGCAGCTGACTGTAATACAGAAACACTGGGCAGCTGACTGTAATACAGGAACACTGGGCAGCTGACTGTAATACAGAAACACTGGGCAGCTGACTGTAATACAGAAACACTGGGCAGCTGACTGTAATACAGAAACACTGGGCAGCTGACTGTAATACAGAAACACTGGGCAGCTGACTGTAATACAGAAACACTCGGCAGCTGACTGTAATACAGAAACACTCGGCAGCTGACTGTTATACAAAAACACTCTGCAGCTGACTGTAATACAGAAACACTCTGCAGCTGACTGTAATACAGAAACACTCTGCAGCTGACTGTAATACAGAAACACTGGGCAGCTGACTGTAATACAGAAACACTCGGCAGCTGACTGTAATACAGAAACACTCGGCAGCTGACTGTAATACAGAAACACTCGGCAGCTGACTGTAATACAGAAACACTCGGCAGCTGACTGTAATACAGAAACACTGGGCAGCTGACTGTAATACAGAAACACTCGGCAGCTGACTGTAATACAGAAACACTCGGCAGCTGACTGTAATACAGAAACACTGGGCAGCTGACTGTAATACAGAAACACTGGGCAGCTGACTGTAATACAGAAACACTCTGCAGCTGACTGTAATACAGAAACACTCGGCAGCTGACTGTAATACAGAAACACTGGGCAGCTGACTGTAATACAGAAACACTCGGCAGCTGACTGTAATACAGAAACACTGGGCAGCTGACTGTAATACAGAAACACTGGGCAGCTGACTGTAATACAGAAACACTGGGCAGCTGACTGTAATACAGAAACACTCGGCAGCTGACTGTAATACAGAAACACTCGGCAGCTGACTGTAATACAGAAACACTGGGCAGCTGACTGTAATACAGAAACACTCGGCAGCTGACTGTAATACAGAAACACTGGGCAGCTGACTGTAATACAGAAACACTCGGCAGCTGACTGTAATACAGAAACACTCGGCAGCTGACTGTAATACAGAAACACTGGGCAGCTGACTGTAATACAGAAACACTCGGCAGCTGACTGTAATACAGAAACACTGGGCAGCTGACTGTAATACAGAAACACTCGGCAGCTGACTGTAATACAGAAACACTCGGCAGCTGACTGTAATACAGAAACACTCGGCAGCTGACTGTAATACAGAAACACTGGGCAGCTGACTGTAATACAGAAACACTCGGCAGCTGACTGTAATACAGAAACACTGGGCAGCTGACTGTAATACAGAAACACTCGGCAGCTGACTGTAATACAGAAACACTGGGCAGCTGACTGTAATACAGAAACACTGGGCAGCTGACTGTAATACAGAAACACTCGGCAGCTGACTGTAATACAGAAACACTGGGCAGCTGACTGTAATACAGAAACACTCTGCAGCTGACTGTAATACAGAAACACTGGGCAGCTGACCGTAATACAGAAACACTCTGCAGCTGACCGTAATACAGAAACACTCGGCAGCTGACCGTAATACAGAAACACTCGGCAGCTGACCGTAATACAGAAACACTCGGCAGCTGACCGTAATACAGAAACACTGGGCAGCTGACTGTAATACAGAAACACTCGGCAGCTGACTTTAATACAGAAACACTCGGCAGCTGACTGTAATACAGAAACACTGGGCAGCTGACTGTAATACAGAAACACTCGGCAGCTGACTGTAATACAGAAACACTCGGCAGCTGACTGTAATACAGAAACACTGGGCAGCTGACTGTAATACAGAAACACTCGGCAGCTGACTGTAATACAGAAACACGCGGCAGCTGACTGTAATACAGAAACACTGGGCAGCTGACTGTAATACAGAAACACTCGGCAGCTGACTGTAATACAGAAACACTGGGCAGCTGACTGTAATACAGAAACACTCGGCAGCTGACTGTAATACAGAAACACTGGGCAGCTGACTGTAATACAGAAACACTCGGCAGCTGACTGTAATACAGAAACACTCGGCAGCTGACTGTAATACAGAAACACTCGGCAGCTGACTGTAATACAGAAACACTCGGCAGCGTTCCTCTGCAGCTTTGCCATGAAACACGAGGGTGCCACTTTTTTAAATTAAACGCCGTTAACGGCACTGGGAAGAGAAGTACTCAGGTCTGCTGCTTAATTAAAAGTCGTAGTTGTATGATTTTATTATTAGTCCACACACTGTTATACTTTAACACGAGGGAATACCGAGGCAAGTTATGGTGAATACATTTCTACAAATCAAGCACGATTAATATTTAATGTACCATAACAATGATTTGCATCACAGACTGCGTAATTAAAATATCTTGGATCTGTGGCGGTTTGAACTCTAAATATGTTTTATTGCACGCAAACATCACTGTGCAAAGTAATCAATAAATGCATCTTTCAATTACATACAAAAGTTAGAATATTTCTCTGTGGGATTTGAAGGAATGTAGTGAATTTGTACACAGATAGTACTTAACCATATACTACCTTAAAACTAGTGTAAATATGAAATCAAACTACACATCCATATTAAAAAAAATCACCATCAACAGAGGAAAAATAAAAAGTGACCCAGAAAATAGCTCTAATGGCAGCTTGTTATCAACATGGAGTGAAAGTGGCCTTTGTTTTCTTTTGTAAAGGGAGCCTCGTATCCGTTACCGGGGCGACGAGAGTGAGCTGAGTGGAGTGGACTCTGCATCACACAGAAGTGCTGTGGTGATGAGGTCAGAGGTCAGAGTTGTGGTTTCTGTGTTTTGATGCCCTGTGTGTGATCCTTATGGAACCTGGAAGTGTGTTGAGTCCACAGCGGGAGAACGATGGTTTCCTCCTCTAGCACGTTCACGTTTCTGTTTCATTTCACATAAACCGCTGGAAATCCTTCAGGCAACTTCAGGGAATCCAGCACACAGGAAAGACTTTTACATTTGGTAAATACGATCTTTAGATTTACCTTTCAATGTCTCCCGACATGGCGACAGCTGAGCAGGCGGCTTGCAGCTAACAGTGCGATGGCATATTGATGCTCTGAATCAGGTTTGTTGCACCTCATTGAGGTGCACGGTGATTTAAGGAAACCATTTGAGTAATAAATAAATGTCCCTTCTGGCATGTGAGTGCATTAACCAAGAGAACAGTCAGGTAGAATGCGAGCTCCTCCTCCACCGAGGGAGTCGAGGGGAGCTAAGCCGCCACAACCCCAAACTCCTTGATGTCAGCCCCAAACAAGCCGACAGATTTGGGATGCTGGGAACGGGAATGAGCGCGGGGCGCGACAGTTTGTCATTTTCTCTTGTCAGTGATTCTCAGCGAAGGAAAGTCTCGGATGCCTCTGACAGGAGGACTGGTAGTTTGACGCCGTCTGCAGCGTTGATGCCTCAGATGTTGACTCCGATTCCCAGAAGTCTATCTTGAGCCGAGGCTCGCGCTAATCCATTTATTTTGCAGTATGCCCCCCCCTCCAAACCCAAGGTAGGGATCAGATACCAGCACTCTTTAAAGACTTGGAACCCTCCACGGAAGTCTTTTGGACCCGTTTTATGGAAGGCAACACGAGGCCAGGGATTCCTGTGACACTAAAAAACGGAGGCTAAACCTAATTGATAGCAGAAATAGTGAATTTTTATTACGACGCCGACAGAGAAACTGCATTTAATGCGGATGGGTTACATCTGGCCAGTACTCGATCCACTTAAGGCGGGCAAGTTTGCAAGCCTTGCAGATCATAAAACACACGCAGGATGTCCTCTAGTCTTATCCCTGGCATCAGATATATGCCGCCTATTTTGTTGTTAGGAGCCTCTCAAGCTGTAAGTATGGATGGTGATAAAGGGAGGAAGGAAAACAGCTCGATACCAGGGGACACCTCTATCAGCTTTAGTGCTGCTTCGTATCCAAACACAAATGCTACGAGGTGTTTGCACCGTGCATTATGCATCGTACCCGGCAGGAAAATGGTTGATTCAGATTCCAAGTGAAGCCTCTTTTTTTTCCAGAGGGCATCTGCCCTTTGGCTACCGCACCTGGCTGCTCTCCTTCCCACCGAGCTACACACAGGTCTCCAGTCTGGTTCTGCTGAACGCTGCATATGTATCTCCACCTGTGCGTCTCTTTTCCAGGCTACGGCATCGGCCTGCCCCAGGGCTCGCCCCTCACCCGCAACGTGTCGGAGTTCGTGAGTCGCTACAAGTCCGACGGCTTCATGGACATGCTGCATGACAAGTGGTACAAGGTGGTGCCCTGCGGGAAGCGAGTCTTCGCCGTCACCGAGGTAAGCTTGGGTGGTTGCGTGTGTGGCGTGCTAAGCTAAGCCTTCTGGCCACTGCACTCCTGTAAATGAGGCTCCCTTCGGGGGGAGGATCGTCCCACACATGCACCTCCACACTCAGACAAATCACATGAGCAGCCCCGTTGACCGACCTTAACCAGAGACGAGGCGTGGCTGTCTGAGTGTCCATACGGATTTGTGTCTCAGACTTCCCCTCCCTTCCCCTCCTCTCTGTTTCCAGGACGGGGATCTCTAGACGGAGCACACTGTCTGTATCTATATCTGTTGTTTGTGAAAAGAGATGCAGTTCAACTCCCTTTCGGCCGTCTTTTAGAACTCCACTTCAAAGTCGGAATCATATCGCAAACGCAATTACACAGTCGTAGTGTTCTCCGGTGAAATGGGGGGGGGGGGGGTGCTCGACTTAAACCGGCGTCGCAAATGGGATTCTGTTCGTCCCCATTTGAGTGGGAGAGAGCGGCGGTGACCCCCCCCTCTCTGGAACAACGCGGGGTCGTTGTGAACTCGCCCTCCAGATTGGGAGCAAACGGAGGTCACTGTTGTCGCTGATGAATTTGTCGAGTCAGCGAGGGGCTAATTGCCATCGGGGAGGCGCCGCCGCCGCCGCCGAAACGAGCGGGCGGAGGGGGACCGTGATTACAGAGTATTCGCCACTGTCTCTTCCTGCTTCCTCCGGCGCCCTGAACGCCTCATAAGAGAGGAGACATTATGTCAAGGAGAATGTGGGCGAACCAAATGAGAACACGCTGCTCGTCAATGAAGCCGTCTCGTCTTCCCGTCTCTAACTGCTGTTCCTCTCAGTCCCCCCCCCCCTCAGCTCTGTGTGCCTTCCTGTTCCTCCCACACCCTTTCTTTACTATTCTTTATATTGCGTTGGGCTAACACAGAGATACAACAGTAGAATATCAATTGCATGTTCACAAAAAGTGGCCCGAATGGCAATTATGTAAATCCAAATCATCAATCTGTGTGTTTTCTTGTGTCAGCTCCAGTCTTTCTTCATCTAAGTCCAACCTCTCTCTCTCTGTGTCTGCGCTATCAGACTCTCCAGATGGGCATCCAGCACTTCTCCGGCCTGTTCGTGCTGCTGTGTATGGGAGTGGGCGGAGCCTTGCTGACTTTGGCAGGTGAACACACCTTCTATCACCTGGTCATCCCTCGCCTCCGGCGCACGCACACGCTGCAGTACTGGCTGCACACCAGCCAGGTGGGTGAAGACACACACACATGCACACACGCATGCACACACGCATGCACGCACACACACACACATGCACACACACACACACACACACCAGCATTCTGCTTCCTGCCCCCCAGGACTTAACTGTCATCTTGCAGGTAACCGACGCCCTCTACTGGTGGAAACGAGCATTCATGAATAAGTTATACATTTCATCATGTTTTATAGGACAGATTTCAATGAAACACTTTTGAACGTTTAAGCAAAGCGTATTGCCGATAAACACTTACTTGTTAATTAACTCATTCATTATTTAATTGGACTTCATAAGGGCACCTACACAGTTTAAATTAATTAGTTAATTAAGTAAATAGTGTTCCCAGTGGCATCGCTTCATTCAGAGGTTCTATTCTGAGCGACTTGATTTAGAAACATATGACACGGATCGTTAAATGTACATTTTCATACCTATTTTTGTCTTTTATCACTTTTTTTTACTATGTGAGATATTAACATGTTATATTTAACATGCAATGAATAAATGAAAAAAGAGATCTGTAGAAGCAATAAGACTGTTAGAGCATCGCTACTGTTTTAATAAAAAAAAAACACCACATGAAACACAAATTGGGGATTTAAAGGTCATATTTTGTGTTTTTATGAATGTGTAGCCGTTCCCAAATGAGGTCGCCGTGGCGATATTTGTGAGTGAATAATGGATATCAAGACTGCTGTTTGTTACATCCCTCTAAAAAGGGCAAGCCCTCCCGGGAAGCCTTTAGCATTCATCTCAGCCCGGCTGTGTTCTGATCTGAGAGGATGACATCAGAGTAAGTCCTTCAGGATGATCCCTCCTTCCTTCCCTCAGATATCTTCAGGCGTCTGTGTGTGTGTATATATATATATATATATATATATATATATATATATATATATATATATATATATATATATATCTCAGGACGAATTAAAGCAGTCATACATTGTAACTTAAGAGGTTGGTTTGGTATTCTTTACCTCCATCAAAAAGGGCTTCACTGATACCTTAACCTGTCTTACGGTTTTAAGCATAAAAGAGCCGTCTCTCACTGAATTCACAAACGGTGTGATGAAATAATTCAGAGGAGCACCGCGCGGGGCAGGATTTGGGAGGAATGGCTGTCACTGATGCAACTGGGCAGAATGATGATAATGGGAATTCAAATTCATCGTCTCTCCTGATTTATCTCCAGCCGAAGCTGATGGAGTGATAACGCGTTTCACATCACTAATCAGCAGTTCTTCCTGCTTCCTTCTCTGCCTGCAGAAGATTCACCGAGCCCTGCACACCACGTACGAGGACGTCGGGAAGGAGCTGACCGACGTCGACCAAAAGTAATGACGTCACGCGTTTAACTACCTGTTGCCAGTGTGACAAAAATCCTCCTTTTCTCAAGAAACTGCCTCTAATTTATCAAAAGTCTTAAAGGAAAAGTTTGACGTCTTTTGCTTTTCAGCTAAACGTGAGTTGAAAGACGACCTAGCTTAGCTTAGCATAAAGACTGAGACCAGGGGGAAGCAGCTAGCCTTTCAGCCCCATTAAAGCTCTCTTATTCACATGATCTTGTTTGTTTCATCCTCTCTCGGCTGCTGAATCCTTAATATTATATTTACCGTGCAGACCGTTATCGCTCTTGTCGTCTAACGCTCTGTGAGACGGCTAATAAGCAAACTCTCCAAAATGTAACTATAATCCGGATTAGATGTTGAAAACAAGTCCATTTGTATTCATCAGATGGAACAGCCACACTTGCAGTTTTTCTCCGTTCATACCAAACAGAAGGACTTGTTAGGATGGATATTTCAGCCCCACCTTAGATCTTTTCTTGTAGATAACCCAGACAGAAGTCAGATAGTCCGTCTGCACTTTCATGAACAGTGTATGTGTTGTGTTTGCAGGAATAATGCATCTCTATGCTGTACAGTAAATCTCACTGGATATATGCCCTTTGCTGTGATCTTCCTCTCTTTCACTAGCCCCTCCTCTTGTATCTCAGAGAACTGCACCCTACACAGGAAGCAGCATCAGCCTCCTCCCCCGTCTCCCCCCACCTCCCTCCCCGCCTCCACTGCAGGCGGAGACACCTGCGACTCCTCGCCGTCCCATGAGCACAAGGAGAAGCGCGTGCACTTTGACCTGGAGACGCTCCACAGCTACCGCCTGCGCACGCACACCGCCTCGGTGCGCGGCAGGCCCGGCATGGTGGGCCGGCCCGGCCTCGGCTTAGGGGGGTGGGGGGTTCGGCACCCTGGGGGGTTTCGCCGCCCCGCCGCAGATCAGCCTCCACGCCAACGGGGGCCCCGTCTCCTCGCTGGCTTCTGCCGGCCTGGTGCTCTCGCCGCTGGGGAGCAGGGCGGCTCAGACCAGCCTGTGGGAGGGGGAGCTCCAGGACCTGCAGGGCAAGATCGAGATCTTCCGCAGCCAGCTGAGGGACGCTCTGGCCAGGAGGGCCGAGATCCAGAGCAGCCTGGAGAGAGAGCGGAGCGGCCTGGTGCGCCGGGATACCAGTCTGGAGAGGGAGCGGGACAGGCAGAGGGTTCAGACTATTAACACGGAGAGGAGCAGCTCCGCTCAGGCCAAACAGGCGGAGAGAGACCGGAGCAGCCAGCTGCAGACCCTGAATAACCAGCAGACAAGGAGGCTCAGCCAATCAGGCGGCAGCAGCCAGTTGAACACAGTTAACAGTTTGGACAGAGGCAGAGCCAACCAGCTCCGCTCTGTCAACGCGCTGACGGGCGAAAGGACTGTCCAGTCACGCGCTTCCGCCAGTCTGGAGCGAAGTCGAGGCAACCAGCCGGGCGGCGGCGGCAACGCTGCCACCCAATCACGGAACACTTCCAGCCTGGACAGACAGATGGCCAAAGTGTCACGCACGCTGAACGCTCTGGAGAGGACAAAAGCCAACCAATCCAGTGTGAGCGGCGGGACTTGATTTGAAGGGACTGCGGTTCTTGGTTCCTGCATAGCCGTGGGAAGATGCGCTGCACGGATGGGACGCTTGTATGTGAACTCACACGTTATTTACTGCAATCTCATCGTTTTCACACTCAAATCCCAACCAAAACAACTTCAGCTGCAATAACAGAACAAATGGACATCATTCCTGAAATCATACATAAGCAATGTAATCCTGTGGAATGAAAGCCAATATCACTTCAGCAAAAAAAAAACGATCACGGTTATTGGGCAGTCATGTGACCAGAGGTTCACGAGGAGCCGTCCAATCACAGCCGTCTGACGACACCATAAACATATGGCCTGTTAAAGCACATATTAGAGACCTCAGCATCCAGAGCACAGGGAAATCTAAATTTTAATTAAAGAAAAGGAAAACAACGAACAAAACAACACATTTATGTTATAATTTCCCAAAAATGTGAATAACTGACGAAGCTAAAGCATGTCATTTTACCGCCTTGCACCACTAGAACACTAACGCCGCTGTCACAACACATTTCTGGGGTATTTTTATTGTAAAATCCCATCATTGTAAAAATGTGTCAGAAGTAAAATGGTGTGAGCGCTTCCCTTTGAGGTGGTAATTCCCCCGTGTGATTTGATGGCTCCTGCATAAAAAAAAAAGATTCTATTATGGCAGGAAAAAGGCACATTAATGGAAACTGTTCACCGAATCCTCACCTTTTATGTCTGCCAGGTTAAGTTAGCTCACAGCAGCGCTCCCATTTAAATAGTTTTGCTACCGTGGGTCATTATTATGGGACAGGATTTCATAAAGGGCGAGCTTTACGTCCCACAAAATCACACCTGGTACAAATGATTCCAGCTTTCTAGGAGCTTAAACCTGAAGGCGGGTGACGACCTCCACATTCAGGTCTCATAAAGATGCTATGGGGAGATTTCTGGAGATGAATCCATATTAAAAGTCAGACCTCCACTAACAGCTGAATCACTGCAGTGCCCCTTTAATGACAGCCACAGCCCTTTTCCTGGATACCGTGGAAACCCGGCGAGCCCCCCTCCATTACTTCAGGACCACATTAACATTAATGTGTCCGTCTCCAGCCGCAGCATCAGAGTCGTGTGCTCGGAGGCATCCTTTCAGATATGATGGTTATTAATACCTCCTGTGAGTAACAACCCATAGTTCGTGTGAATCTACGGAAAACAAAGAAATGACACTTAAAACCCCAAACATCAGCATATCTGCTTGGATGGTAGTCAACGGGTTTGTTCACCGTTTTCTTACTGGAGGAACTTCTATCACTGGATACAGTTTGTGCGCTCAGCGAGTGTATTTTTATTTATTTTTTATTTTTGCTGCATGAATTCACAGAGATTACAATAAACTCGCCTCCTGCAGGTCTGAGATGTGACATCTGATAATCCCATATGTGTGAGACTTCACTGCTTTTGCTTTGATCCTTATTAATCATTGAAACGTGCTCTCTCTTCCACCGTTTCGACTAAAACCAAGTGAAGGAAGTTTCCTGTGTCAGTGACGGAGAGAGAAGGCTCTTTGGAGGTTGACTGTGTTGGGACTCATGTATTCAGTCAACCACCAGAGGGCGCTGCAGCCCTGCTTCCCGCGGCTATGGACGATGGGAGAGTTTACAGATGGAGGTTTTTAACTCCACAAAAACACTGAAATAAATATGACGGATGGAAGCTGCATCTTTGTTCTCGTGCATCGGAGGATCTGGGGAAATAAAGCCTTTATGAAACCGCTCCGGCACTAAACAACACCATGTCACCTGACTGTATTGTGACACTCCATCTTGTGTGAGAACACTTGGAACCAGGTGTTGGGGGTCTCACCGCCCCCCTCCAGGGTCTGAGGCATCAGTGACTCTACCGGAAACAGAACTTTAGGCTTTATGGCGGTGTACAAACATTTCAAACGTTGCTGTGGTGTGAAGTGGTTGTGTTCGGATGCCATGATGTCTATGCGGGAGAAATATATATATTTTAGGTCTTTGACTGAGAAAGAGCTTGTGGTACTGGATATTTAAACAAATACTTTTAAATTTACCCCTTATAAGAGAAAAAAAGTGTATCAGCATATTATTGAATTTTATCATGATGATCATTCTCATGTTTTGAAATAAACATTTATATACGTATTTCCTGTGCATTGTCTGGTGTTTTCGGTGTGAACTGCAGAAAGCCTTGCCCTGTCTAGGATGGTTTAAATGTAAGTGAATGAGGAGCACGTTTAAACCCGTTTGTTTCCACTGATGTGTGTGTGATCATCAAATCAAATGTTTTTTTATTGTTATTTTTGCAGGTGAGACTTTCATCCTAAATTGTCGAGGCCACTTTCTACGTGAGTACAAGAAGAAACGCACGAATGAACAACTTTAAATTAAAAAAGCACCGATATGAAACGTGTTGTTTCCAGCTCATCAGGAGGGTAAAACATCTGCCCGACACTGGTGTTCATCCTGGTGAGCTTTAACCAGTGATGGTTACAGGGGTGAGAAGAACATTGGCTTCTTAAAGGAACAGGATACTTAATTAAAATTGAATTAACGTAAATGAACCCACCTTCATATGGCATATAAAGTAAAACATGGATGTTATTCTACATCTTGTGTCCATATTAAAGTAGAATAAGATGGACTTTCTCTCTCATGTTGACATGGCTCCTCCCCACACCTGTTACCAGGTAGCAGCATGTGGACAGATGAAGGTGGAGCATTGAGAGGTTGGAGCAGCTCCAACACTTTTCAGCTGTAAGCTCTAATGTGAACAACCCCATGCGATCCTATTCACCTGTATTAACTGAGACCTTTGAATGAAGTGTTGCCATGCAGCTTCACCGTGTGGGACTTGTTGGATGATTGTGGTGTTGTTTAACTTGTAATGACAGCTTTCAGCCACACGGAGGCACTTGAACCCATCTCTATAGACGAGTGTGTGTGTGCGTGTGTGTCACCTGCAGAGAATCACATGTTTATTTCCAATTCATCCAATAGAGTGTGTGTTACCTGACTGTGTGTGTGTGTGTGTGTGTGTGTGTGTGTGTGTGTGTGTGTGTGTGTGTGTGTGTGTGTGTGTGTGTGTGTCACCCCCATGATGAAGCGGTGGCCTACATAACACGGCAGAGCGAGTCACCGTCACATCTCCTGTGTCTGTATTGATCTATATTCACACTGCAGCGTTTACTACCGAACCCCGAGAGTCGAGGCTTCTGCAGCGCGACACGTGGTGGAGGAGAATAGAAGCTGACACACACACACACACACACACACACACACTATGATTGTTCAGAGCAGATGAGAGCTAACAGCTTGTGGATGTTTGAAGGGGATGAGAGAGATGGAGAGAGAGTGAAGGGTGTCGCATGCTGATGATTCAGCTCTCGCTGCACCAACCGGACGGTATAAAGATAATCAAGCCAATCCATCTCATGCTCTCCTCCTCCAACACGCTCGGGTTCTCCTTGTTGTTGTGAGGGATGGGAGTTGTGTGGGCTCTTCACAGATGGATGGGGGGGGGGGGGGGTGTTGGTCTCCTACATGCATCACGCTGCTTCAGCCTGGAAGTCTGGGAAACTCCCCCAATGTAGGCCTCCGTCCCTCTGGTAATGGATTCCATCACCAAGAGTTAGTGCTCTGTGTGTGTGTGTGTGTGTGTGTGTGTGTGTGTGTGTGTGTGTGTGTGTGTGTGTGTGTGTGTGTGTGTGTGTGTGTGTGTGTGTGTGTGTGTGTGTGTGTGTGTGTGTGTGAGAGAGAGAGAGAGAGAGAGAGAGAGGTTGCTGTGAGTGGATCCACCATGTTTGAGGAGGAGGAGTCTGTCCGTCCACCTCCACCTCGTCTCCTGCCTCTCTGCTGCTTTGTCTCCACGGTAAACAGGAGCCGGGCTCTGTGAGCGATGACTTTATTAGCTCCTGCCAGCTGTGACCAAACCCTTGGGTGTTATTGGCGGGGTGATGTCGGCGGCGGTGTGTGTCTGTGTGTGTGTGATGCTGTCAGGGGGGAGACGAGGAGGGGGGGGGGGGGGGACAGGGGAGGGAGCCAGAGACGAGGGAGTACCCCATGAGAACCAGAGAAACTCCCTGGCAACCAGAGACGGGATCAACACGAAATGGGGCGCCCCCCACCATTCATCCTGCATGGAGAAGCCAAATGACTGAGATTGAGAATGGGGGGGGGGGGGGGGGGGGGGGGGGGAGGGAGGGGGGAGGAGGAGAGAGGGAGGGAGGGTGCAAATATAAGAATCAGTGTAAAACCATCAGGCTGGTCTGCAGGTTTCCTTCTGCTCTGCACCTTCTCTGTCTGCAGACATGAGTCCCTGAACGCATCACAACAGCCAGTTAGAGAGAGAGAGAGAGGGAGAGAGAGAGAGAGACACAGAGAGAGACACAGAGACCACGTGGGTGCTAAATGCATGTTTAAGTTCACTTTTAAGCCCCATTAACAATTGATAACTGTGGGAGCAAAGAAGATATAGATCCCTTCTTCCAGGGGAACGTCTCCAACGACCACGTGCACACGCACGTCACAAACACGACCCCACCATGCACGCGCGCACACGTGCACGCACAGCCCCGCTCCTTGATGTTAATTGCCGCAATGTAATTCATGATGATGACTCAGTGAATCGCAGTCCGCGAACGTGATTGTCGGTGTGAATCTGTTTAACCGTGCGCGCGCGTGCGTGCGTGTGCGTCCACGAGCTCCGCACCGGATCATCGTCCGTGGGGAGGGGAGGGGGGGGGTCAGACGCGTGCCACACCCTTGTGGAGTAAACAAAGGCATGGTGGGACATCCGAGCCTCCTTCATCATCATCATCATCATCGTCGTGATGAAGAGGGAGTTGAGGGTCTCATCATAATCAGGGAAAGTGGCTGCTGCTTAGACATGAGAGGCATCTTCACAAAAACACGCCCCCTCGTTTCCACGCGCACATGCGCACACGCACATCCCCAAAAAACCCCAACCTCCCCTTTGTCTGGTCGCCTCGCGGAGCCCCGGAACAGGAATTCAGCCGGAGAGGAGCGTGGATGTATGGACCAGACTGTCTCCTCCCCCACACGAGCACGCGCACACACACATACACACACACGCACACTCCTCCCCCTGTGCACACCCCCTCTCCCCCTGCCTTTGTGTGTGTGTGTTTGTGTGTATGTGTGTGTATGTGTGTGTGCGCCGTGAAGCTGACTGCGTACCCGAACACCGACGGAAGCCTCGCATAGAAAATAAGCTTTTTTTCCTCCTTTTAGGAATTTCAAACGTGTCCGCGCGACACATTCCGTGGAATATAATAGGGAACACGCGCGTGCGTCTGGAGAGGGGGACCGGCGGACGCACGTGAGCCTCTCACGTAACCGGAGGAACGGAACGGAGGACCGTTACCGGCCAGGGTCGCGAATCGGACTTTCCACCATCAGCAGCCCCCCCTCTATCTCTCACTCTCTCTCCCCCTCTATCTCCCCCTCTCTCTCTCCATCCCTCTCTCTCTCTCCCCTCTCTCTCTCCATCCAGCCTCTTTCTCCTTCAGGGATCCCAGAATAGCCCCTCGCAGGAGTGCTTCCCCCTGAATATCATCGGGTGGGCAGTTTTTTGGGGGGGTTTGGGGGGTGGGAGGGGGGAGACTCGCCGGGAGATGGATTAAAAAGGGGGGACGGTGCACCGCCAAACTGGAGCAGCACGCACGAGCACGCCGGGGGGGAAGGGGGCGACGGGACTCGGTGAATTCGCGGAGCCCCCGGGACAGAGGTGAGTGTCCGGTGCTGTTAGCTGCCCCCACCCTGCATGCTTACCCCCCCCTCCCTGAGCTGAGAGGTTAAACAGGGGGGTAAAAACTCAAACTCAGCACATGGTTTTCACCTTCATAATGACTGATCTCATACAATCTGCAGATTCCTGTTATCAAATAGAGACACGATGCTTTAGTCCTGAGCAGCAGCTACATGCACTGTGACATGCATGCCGCTACTATGTGTGTGCATGTGTATTATGGGATAGATAGCAGCTTAGCGTGGTGCTAGGTGAGCCCAGGTAAGGGAACCCTCCACATCAGTCCAGCATGTGGCCCTTCATGTCTCTGCAGTGAACATCATGGCTTTGCAGCAAAGCTGGAACTTTCTTCATGGAAGGGTCCTGAGGATGAGAACCTCCTCTTATGTTCACCTCATTCATTTCCGAGTGGGTGTGTGCCGGCCGTGAGATAGGAGAGCATCATCCATTAGCTATAATATCAAACATACAGAAACCTTTGACCTCTGTGGAATCGACCCAAATATGTTCTCACGCTAATAATAGTTTGTTTGATCTACAGAGTTCAAATCCATCCTATGATAATACGACAAAATAAAAACAGAAACATGCATTCTTAAGAACTCTTCCATCAAACATTTTCATGTTCATCAAATGACATAATAAGCACAACAGCTGCATAATAATCCAGTGATTGACGTGTTTCCCCTTTAAGTGAGACAATTCTATACACAATTCATGATGTTTTTCATCCATTAATCAGCTATTCAGTTTTTTTTGTTAAACGTCATGAAATAAGTTAAACTGTCTCGGAGCAGAGAAGCTGCAAATCCTCACTTTTGAGAAAACGAGGTCATGTTTGCTGTTTTTGTTTGGAAATAAAAAAATAAAAAAAAGAATAATCATCCAAATAGCTGCAGATTAATTTCCTCGCCTGCAAATTGATTGTGTGATCGTTTTAGCTCCGCCATGCCGTTAGAATACTGTGAAATGATCACACTCAAGTATTATATATACACGGGAAATGAAAGTAAAGACAACATGAACTTGATATGAATCATATAATACGGCCGTTGTCTAAACTCGGCTGAGCACCTATGGGGACCTCCCAAAGCTCCTATGGGTGCAGTCCCCAGCACCATCATAAACCATCAAATTAAGGATGAATGTTTGGAAGAAAGGCATAAATCCCTTCAGTCCACTTCCACACTCTTGTTCCGATATCTCCACCTCTACCTCCACCTCCCCTCCACCTCCCCTCCCGTGTTGGTCCTCACTGAGTCTTGTATTCCTGACAGACTGACAGATTGTTCCTGTCCACCTCAGGCTACACAACCCACCTCCTTCACACACACACACACACACATAAATGTCCATTGCTTAAGATATGCAAACCCTGCCGTAATGTTTGCAAGCACAATTTGCAGTTGCACACACACACACACACACACACACACACACACACACACACACACACACACGTCGAGCCCCAGAGGACAAATGCTGGTTTGATAGATAAACAGGCCTCCTTCTTCAGTAAAGAGGCTCATTCAGTGTGTGTATGCGTGTGTGTGTGTCTGAGTGTGTGTGTGTGTGTGTGTGTGTGTGTGTGTGTGTGTGTGTGTGTGAGAGGTTTAAGTGCTGACTGGAGGAGGTCACTGAGACCAGGCGGCTGGGAGAGTGAGACCCAGGACCCAGCCTCCTCCTAAGCCGCTTTCAGCTGTACTGGAATCCATCCATGCCAATATCCTCCTTGTCTCTGATCCTCACCCCCTCCTCCTCCTCCTCCTCCTCCTCCTCACCCCCTCCTCCTCCTCACCAGCCCCCTCAACCCCCACCAGCACCACCAGACATGCAGACGTACACAAACTAGAGCTTCACTCTTCTCCTTTTATCAATCTTCTTTTTTTTGTGATGACTTTGATCTGCGCTTATCTTGTACCCAGTTCTCCCCTTATTCTCCTCTCCCCTCCTCCTCTCCTCTCCTCTCTCCTCACTCCTCCTCTCCTCTCCCTTCCTCTTCATTTCTAGCGGTCATGGAAATTAGACTGTAGAAGGCTTTGATTCTCGGTGCCTTACACCGCCTCAGGGTCGAGCCCTCTTATCTGGGAGAGAGGAGATGATGGAGAGGAAAGGATGGAGAGGAGAGGATGGAGAGAGGAGAGGATGAAGAGGAGAGGATGGAGAGAGGAGAGGATGAAGAGGAGAGGATGGAGAGAGGAGAGGATGGAGAGGAGAGGATGGAGAGAGGAGAGGATGGATAGGAGAGGATGGAGGGGAGAGGATGAAGAGGAGAGGATGGAGAGAGGAGAGGATGGAGAGGATGGAGAGAGGAGAGGGAACAGAAGGGGGAGAGGTGTCGAGACAGAAGGACAGGCGGGAGAGAAGGCGTAGAAAAGGTCGACAAAGCAAAGAGGAATTTATCGTTGGACTGCAAAAAAGCTCAAACGGCAAAGAGAAAGAGAGGCGGAGAAATAAGCAAACATCAAGCAAACAGGAGATGAAAGAGGCAAAGTGGTAGAGATGCCACGGCAGCTTTTAGCCAATATGACTTTCCTTTTTTAGTATTTTTGGATTGAAGCCTCAGATCAGCTGCTTTTTCTGATCTTATTCAATCTGCCTGACATTTGGGCAATTTGTGAGCCCCGGAAAGGGAAATTGCGAGTACAAAATGTCATTTACACGATACCTGGAGAGCAAAGCCTCCACTGGAACCCATTCTTAATACTTACGTTCATTCTGTCAGCTCAGCAGTTCCTGACAGCATGTGCATGTTTTTAGAGAGCGACGCACCTGGAAAAAAAAGAGTGGAGAAAGAGAGCTAATGAAAGAAAGGGTGACGACGTCGGGAGACATAGTTGGTAGATTGAAGGCAGGAAGAGGAACGGATGGATGGAAGGCGATTTGAGAAAGTGATAATAGAAGGGGACGCAGGGGGGTGGGAGAGGTGAAGGGTGAGGGAGGAAGGAGAGGTGAAGGGTGAGGGAGGAGGGAGAGGTGAAGGGTGAGAGAGGAGGGAGTGAGGAGGAAGGGAACGGGGAGAAGGACCGAAGCTGTAGGGGAGATGTGAATATTTAACTGTGTTTAGTTTTCCATCGGGCCCTCGGCTCTGACTCTCTCTGAGGCCTCGGATCGCCTTCAGGTTATTGATGGCGTCGGCGTGTTTGTGTGTGTGTGTGTGTGTTTGTGTGTGTGTGTGTTTGTGTGTGTGTGTGTGTGTGTGTGTGTGTGTGTGTGTGTGTGTGTGTGTACATCAGGAAAATAGATGTAGGCTGTGGAAATCATTTCCCTTCTGAATGAGAATGTAATCTTTCTGTTTGTAGATTTCACTGTGACTTTTCCACATCTTAATAACCTTGGTTGTGTGTGTGTGTGTGTGTGTGTGTGTGTGTGTGTGTGTGTGTGTTTTGTGCACCGTAGTGTAAAAAACAACTGAATAATGCGCCTCATTACCAAACAACACAATAACAGAATACATTTTTACTAACAAGACGTCTCATTTTTCAAACGAAGGCGTTTTAACTTGTGTACTATAGAACCGTTTGGCCTTAAAGGGACAGTTCACTCCAAAATACACAATTTGCCTCTTACCTGTCGTGCCATTTGTCAATCTAGAGGATCTCAGACCAAAACAATCTGGAGTGATCCACATCACTAAGAGGCCTGGCAGAAGTCCAGCTGATTCGTAATGCTTTCAGAAATACTGAAAGCATCTCCTCTGACTTCTCTTTGCAATCTGTCATCCCAACAGGCTGCGACTGGCCCCACCCCAAGATGGCGTCCCCCAAAAACAAAGCCAAGAAGAAGCAACCCAAAGACAGCATGACGCTGCTGCCGTGCTTTTATTTTGTAGAGGTATGTGTACAGATGGGTTGGCTGCCGTGCTTTTATTTTGTAGAGGTATGTGTACAGATGGGTTAGCTGCCGTGCTTTTATTTTGTAGAGGTATGTGTATAGATGGGTTGGCTGCCGTGCTTTTATTTTGTAGAGGTATGTGTACAGATGGGGTGATGAATAGTGAATATGTCGTGGTGAGTTTCTATGTTGGGTGCATCTGGGTGAGTCTGACCTCTAGTCTGACCTCTAGTCTGACCTCTAGTGGAAGCAGCGTCTGATGTTTTTCACAAGTCAATATTGTGATGTCATCACTTTCTTCTCATCCCTTGTGTGTGTGTGTGTGTGTGTGTGTGTGTGTAGCTCCCCATCGTTCTGTCCTCCTTGGTGTCCCTGTACTTCCTGGAGTTGACCGATGTCTTGTCCCCGGCGATGGTGGGCTTCCGTTGCCACGACCGCGACCTCTCCATGCCCTACGTGGAGACGGGCGACGAGCTCATCCCTCTGCTGATGCTGCTGAGTTTGGCCTTCGCCGGTCCTGCAGCGTCGGTAAGTCCCTCACACACACACACACACACACACACACACACACATCGATGTAAATGTGGGTCTTTCTTCTTAAAGTAGCAGCTTCTTGTTCTTATAGAGATCAATACAAACTGAGCTTAGAGAGGCGGAGCTCCACTCTCAGAGAAAGCAAAGGTATCCCTCGCTCTATCCGACGAATCTCATTTTATTTTCATCTCATTTAATTTTTACAAACTCTTAGTGGCTTAGGTAACGTCAACATTTTATCTCTGTTTTGGTCTCCACCAACTCCTGAGAAAAACATCTTGAACTTTAACTGACATCGCTAACGTTCCCATTTGGTTGGTTAATCTGACTTATTTTATTTCGCTTCATCTGAAAACTGACACCACGGCTTGTTGAGTAATAATTCCTGTGGGTTTTTTTATGTAAAAAAAGAAAAGAAATTGAGTAGTAAAGCTTTGTAAGAACACAATCCTCCCACATAGAGTCAGAAGGATTAAATCTGGTCTCGGAGGCCCAGCGATATAATGCGTCACGGGGGTTCAGGGCTTTTATTTGTGAACGCTACACACACACAGATACACAAACACACACACACACGCCGCTCACAAAGCAAATTCAATCTCCCCTCAGAAACGCACAATCAATGGACACACTGATAAATACACACCTGACATTCCAATACATCCCCCTCCCGATCAATACACGCTGCTAACCCCACCCGCCGCCTGCAGACGAGCCCCGTCGCCAACACTCATCGATCACTCCGATTGGAAGTGATCGCTGTTCGATGACGCCGGGCCTCGTTCTCTCCCTGGGCTCTGGCTCGCCCCTAGATCACAATCACACGGTGATATTTGACATTAATGCGATTATTTGTCTCCTCCTCCGTAGATCATGATGGGCGAGGGCCTCATGTACTGCTTGCAGTCCAAACTGAAGACGTGTCCCAAGTCGGAGAGCAGCATCAACGCCGGCGGCTGCAGCTTCAACTCCTTCCTGCGCCGCACCGTGCGCTTCGTCGGTGCGTACGGACCGCCATGCTCTCTGGTGGGGAGGGTTGGAGGATGCACGGCCGTTGGTTGCTAGGGGACGTGGAGATGGTTGCTAGGGGGCCGGTCTTTCAGATGGCTCATTAACTGCATGGTTTTGTCCAGCAGCACTATTCTCCCGTAGATGCTTGTTCTGTTGGTGATGAAGAGGCGTTTGATAAGAATGCTTTTATCACATGGAGTCAACCGGCCGTCGATACGGAGGGCGAGGCCTTCGAAGCTCAGAGTCTCCATTTGTTGTTCATTTAACCACCAACGGTTTAACGTTGTAAGAACGCACCGCTGTCAACTTCGAGATGGAAATCGGTTTTGGCTCAGACAAATTGCTCCATTTAGCGGCTGAGCCCCTCCGCTTGACTCCACTTCTTTTAGAGAAGGGAAATAAGCTAATTACATGCTTTAAATGAAGGGTGACTTAAAAAGAAATGGGTGTGATATAACGTTCCACGGGAAACATCCGGAGGCACGCGTTGAGCTTTGAAGTGAAAAATTAATTCACCTTTGCCAAATGTTCACTGTCTGCAGGGAAAAAAAGCTCCGCGACTTAACAAACCGGAGGCTCCTGGATCACTTTGGGTTGTTCTCTTTAAGTGAAGAAAGCATCTCTAGTTCATCCGTCAAGGCCGCCTCACCGTCTCTCCATCTTCTCCCTCAGGTGTTCACGTGTTCGGTCTCCTAGCAACAGCCCTGGTGACAGATGTCATCCAGTTAGCGACCGGTTACCACGCCCCGTTCTTCCTCACCGTCTGCCAGCCCAATTACACGGCTCCAGGAGTGTCATGTGACAACAACGCCTACATCACGCGGGACGTCTGCATGGGGAAGGACCAGTACGCCATCATGTCAGCCAGGTAGGACGCGCAGACGCACGGAGAGGATTACACTATTCAGTATTCATGTCATGTGACCTGTATTTTGGGTGTTTGCCGCTGGGGGTTCAAAATATATTTGAAATATTTAAATGAATATCACGTAGTGAAAGTCTGTTATGATCTTATAAAAACGAGGCGAGGAGTCATCACAACACATGTGTGTTTGAAGAGGATTACAGGAGATTAAAATGAGTGAAATTATTTTCACGGTTGGGTTTTTGGAGTAAATCCTGATTAGTTTTTTAATGATTTGCCCCTGAAGTAAAGTTAACTGTTAATTCTTACTGTTCCCAGCAGCGTCTCATGTGCAAACAAGCATAATACGTGCATACAGACGGAATAGATTACCACTAAATATAGTTTAGATTTCCCTGAAGCGGGAAACCCGATACACGACGGAACTTTTCCCAGTAGTACAACGGCGTGAACACTTCCTGGCTGCACCTGATTGGACGAACTCTTTCACTCGGGATTTAAAACCCAAACATGGCGGCTCGTTTGGAAACATTATCTCATATTACGGAAAAAAAAACAGTGTACTGAAATGGTATCTTTTGGAAAAGTGGTTGATTTAAACCTCAGATTGGTCTTCAGAAGGATAGAACACACACACACACACACATACACACATACACACACACACACACACGTGGACGCAGATAAACACTCTTAAACACATGAAACCAGGTTTCTGATTCAGTTTCATGAACTCTAAATGAGCCCTGATGTTCCCACTGATGCCTCGTGGTGTTCTTTGTGTCTCTAATGCTCACATCCAAGGACGCACACTTCAATGGCGAACGCCACAATGTCATAGAAAAAGCAATCAGTCGGCGATAAACACACTCAGAACCCACGTTTGAAACATAAATCTTTGTCTCTCTGCCTTCACACCTAACTCTCGCCCCTTTTCTCCCCCCAGGAAAACATTTCCATCCCAGCATGCAACGCTCTCTGGCTTCGCTGCTGTCTATATCTCCGTAAGCACTTCTGTGTCTCCCTTGCCTCCTGTGATTTGTGTACATGGAGTGTGATGTCATCTCCTGCATGTGTGTATGTGTGTGTGTGTGTGTGTGTGTGTGTCTCTGATGACTTTGGAATAGTTCACTCTGTTTTCTATTAAAGTCCTTGGCGGCGTTAGAGGTGCTAAATTCAGAGTATTAATATTGCAGCGGTGACTCTTTGTAAAGATATAATAGTCATCCTGAGCAGAGATGTCATTGGCCCTCTGTGTGCGTTGTTATCCGACTTTCCTTACGTACCTGTTTAGCTGATTGCTAACCGCTCATTCTGCGCCCGTTCTGTGGTTAACGATGCTGACGCCGGTCCAACCGATGGCGTCTCCCGTGGAAGCGTAGCGTTCCGCCCATTTCCGCTGTTCACGCCATTAGCACCGTTAGCTGCTATCCGCCGGCTCAGCCGTCACTAGATATGTAAATCTGGAAGTGAGCACCTTTTTTTTTTTTATTTATCATGTTCTTGCATGGCGTTTCTTCATCCTTACAGCTGTTATCTGCGTTCAGGAAAACAAGCCGTAACTACGAGTTCTCGGCGAACGTTGCCGCCGGCGACCATAAGATTAAACTCCTGCGTAGCGGAGGAATGAAATCACTGTCACTTCATACATAAATCACAATTACATTATGGTGTTTACTCACCGAGGGTGAGGTCAGGATTTCAGGCTGCGCTGCCTTCAGGCCGAACACTCATCCCAACCTCACGGAGGGAAGACGACGCACAGGAAGTGTGTTTTTAAGGTTACATCCCCATTCATATCGATGGTAGCGTTTCGCTGTTCTGGAGTCTGCTCTAGATGTGTGTGAACTGTACAGCAAAGTAGGTAGACACACACACCCACACACACACACACACTCACACACCCCTCCACCAATGGCTATGAGCTACTGGTCGTATCACTGCTGCCTCGCTGAGCCCAGACTGCTCATTAAAGCTCAGCAGACCGGTTTGTGATGAGAGACAAAAGGCAGGAGAGGAGGAGGGAAGCAGCTGCTGCCATTGCTACGGTTACGCAATGTTGTCTCGTCTCCGCAAAGTTACGAAGCAACCCGTCAACTCTGCTGTCCGTTTCCTTCCGTGTGGTTCCACACTGCCCACCACACACAATATATATATATATATATATATATATATATATATATATATATATATATATATACTAGATATACTGCTTCCAGTCTTTATGCTAAGCTAAGCTAACAGGTTTAGTTAGATGGATCTTTATTGTCATTGCTTGTCATACAACGAAACTTTGTTCGGAGCATCTCTGGTCTCTAGTTAGCAGCTAGAAAAAAATATCAATATAATAATGTAAAGAATATATTGATGTATTTTAATATTTTGGAAGAATAAAAAGTTTGGGTTGAAATAATTGTTGAAGATCTCTGCTCTAAACTGTTCTCTCTGCAGATGTACTTCAACGCCAGCATCAGCAGCACCACCAAGCTGCTGAAGCCGCTGCTGGTGTTCGCCTTCTGCATGGCGGCGGGCCTCGCCGGCCTCACGCAGATCACGCAGCACCGCAGCCACCCCATCGACGTGTACGTGGGCTACCTGATCGGAGCCGGCATCGGGGTCTACCTGGTCAGTCACACAACACACCATATGTTAAAGGGTCTACGTTTACATTGCTGCTTTTTATTTGAATCAGCTTTTTTTTCTGATTTAGCGTGTTTGTTGGTGTTGCGGATCCGTTCTGTCCCCCCGGGGGAGAAGCTCACATTCAATGACCGAATACACATAAATAGATTTAGTTTAGTTGTTCTCGCTGTGACTGAATCGTCCCGTCTCTCACAGCATGTGAACAAACGCTCCTTCTTCTTCTTGTTAATCACATCTCCCTCCCCGTGTGGATCCCATACTTTTCTCTCCTAGAGGTTTTTTTTTTTGGCAAGTACTAAATATAGCCTTTTCTATTACGGAGGGAAGGGAGAGAGAATGAATAATCCCATCAGAATTCTCTGGAACAATTTCACACTTCATTTTAAGAAAACTTGTCGTTGCCATTCTCCACGCTCCCCTCCTCCTCCTCCTCCTCCTCCTCCTCCTCCTCCTCCTCTCTCCCGTCTCTCACGTTTCCTCCCGTCCTGAAAGGAGGAGTCTCAGAGCGAGGGAATCTGACCTCACATTAAACGGCAGGATGATGGAGGAATGTCCATTCATGCGTTCTCACCCCACTGATAGGAATATGCAGTTTTCCTCCCAGAGATTAAAGGAAACACATTTTCATGCTTCAGTGTGTATCGGTGCTTCTATCTCATGTCTCATGTGTCCCCCCCCCCCCCCCCTGTCAGGCTGTGTTTGCAGTGGGAAGCTTCAAAGCGTCGGACGAGGACGCTCCTGCTCTCCAGAGGCTGACCCCGGCTCAGCAGAAGGACGGCCTGAGGGTGCTGACCCAGCGGGGTCACGACTCCCTGTACAGGAAGACGCCCCGGGTGTCCGAGAGCAGGGAGGAACTGGGGGCGGGGCTTGGGTCCGGCGCTCGCAGTAAGGTGAGGCGGGAGAAGGCGTCGCTGGCCTCCCTGAAACGGGCGAGTGCCGACGTGGAGCTCCTGGCCACCCGGGGCCCCATGGGCAAGGAGACCATGGTGACGTTCAGCAACACTCTGCCCCGCGTCGCCAACGGCAACAGCCCCATCTCCCCCTCGGACGAGCTGCCCACCACGCAGCGCCACATGACCTTCCACGTGCCCTTCGACCCCCAGAGGTCTCGGCAGCTGGTGTCCGAGTGGAAGCAGCGTTCGGTGGAGCTCCGCAGCCAGAGCTCTCGAGACGAGGAGGAGGAGGAGGAGGAGGGCATGGAGGGAGGGGATGACGGAGGCGAAGGAGACCAGGAGATGCCGTCCTCTCTTTACCCCACGGTGCAAGCCAACAAGGGCGTCGCCACGCCGACCCCAGCCAGGATGGCGGTGGCCCCCCCGCTCGTCCACATCCCCGAGGAGGCGTCCCGGCCGCCGCCCGTCTCCCCCAAGAGCGCCAAGACCCGCGCCAAGTGGCTGTCGCTCACCGAGGGGGGAGGGGTGAAGGAGCCGGGGCCGGGGCCCATCGCCGTCTCGACCCCCCGCGTGCCCAACCAGCCGCCCAATCAGCAGCGAGTCACTCAGGTGAGGAAGCAACGCCTGGCAATCATTACATTATTATATTATATTATTAACAGGAAATGAGATTTAATAGCTGCCAAGCACTGTGTGTGACTCTCCTGATGATTTATTTAGTTGGTAAAATCTAAAAAAAAAAACGGAACACGGGGGGAGGAGGCCATTTTCACTGATTACTCTCCAATAGAAAACACTCCCACTAGGAGTCCAACTCTTATTACAGTTTGAGTGAAATGACTTTGAGGGATATTGAATATTATTACCGTTCACCTGAGTGTTAAGCTGTTATGTAAATACAAGTATCTCATTTCTGAAGCAGCTGCTTGACTTCATTGGGTAGAAAGCAGTGGGTGATGTCTATCTTCTACTGTCCTCCAGGTGATAGCCATGTCCAAGCCACAGGGTCACGGGATCACCTCGTCCGCTAAGACGTCGGAGGGCGGCTCCTCCTCCGGCGGCGGCTCCAACTGCTCCGAGTCGCCCTATTACCGCATCCCGTCGGACCGGGACAGCTGCACCGGCAGCAACCCGGGCAGCATCGCCGGCAGCGGCAGCATCGTCACCATCGACGCCCACGCCCCCCACCACCCGGTGGTGCGCGTGTCCGCCGCCAACGGCAAGCCGTGGGAGTGGAGGAACACCATCAGCGGCAACATGATGGCGGCGGAGGCGGCGGCGGACAAGCACCGCGTGTCGCTGCAGCGGCAGGACAACGTCTACCGGGACTACCGGACGCTGCCGGTGAAGACGGACTCGCTGGGCTCCTCCTCGGCCAGCGGCGAAGGAGGGATGGAGCTGCCTCCCCCGCCCCTCCCCACCTCCTCCTCCCCTCTGCCGCATCCCCACCACCTGTTTTCATCCTCCCTGCCGCCACCGCCCCCGCCTCACTCCTCCACCTCCCCCTTGCTTCCCCCGCCTCACCCGAGCTCCTCTCCACTGCCTCCTCCTCTCCCTCACCCCGCCTCCTCTCACATGCCTCCCCCTCCTCACCTGTCCTCTCAGATGTCCCCACCACCCCTTCCCTCTTCCTCCCAAATGCCCCCGCCTCCTCACCCGTCCTCTTGTCAAATGCCCCCGCCTCCTCACCCATCTTCCTCCCCTTTGCCGCCTCACCCGTCCTGCTCCGCCATGCTCCCCCCTCCCCCCCATCCCGACCTCCTGATGGAGGCCCACAGCCAGGTGCTGTCCCGCTCCTCCACCCTCCCCCGCCGGCCCTCCGCCCGCAGCCACGCCGAGCAGGAGCACTACTACAAGGCCATGCAGAACGAGAGGATGTTATAGTTGCCACGGCGATGGTGGGACTTCCAGGAGACTCCGCTGAAAGAGACGTGAAACAAAGTAGAGGATAGAGATTTTATGACTTTTCAAAATTATAAAAAAATTAATTAATAAAAAGGTTAGAGACTTTGAGACCAGAACAGCAGCTTCAGTCCAACCTGCTGGAAAGAGAAGAGGTGGGGGGGGGGAGGTCTGGCACCACTCAGCAGGGATCTCATTTACTCGCTGCTTTCACACTTTGCCCACAGCGCCGGCTCCACGGGTCTGACTGGGACAAGAAGAAAGGCCGAGTCAAAGAGAGCAGCATTAAAAACGCTCGTTCATCCTCCCTGTTTCTCTCAGACGTGCTGGGAGGAGAGAGGCTGCAGCTCAAAGAGAGATATCACAGCGAACGCCTGGGATTTGCTAAATCAAGTTTCCCTTGAGAGGCGGGATAAGACTTGAGAAAACAACTACAGGCAGTGTCTGCTTAAACCAACGCAGCTGTTTGAGATGAGAGAGGGTTGGAAAAGCTGTGAATGCAGTAATGTGAAGTCCAACACAGGTACACAGTATTAGCCACAAACCTACAAATGTGTGATCTTTTTTTTAGCCCCATCTGAATACACAAACGCCAAATCTGTCGGTATGCACCAGACAGAGCCGGCTTAGGAGGCGCCGGCTTCTGTTTGGGGTGTGAGGAGGAGGAGGAGGAAGAGGAGGAAGAGGAGGATCACGCACAGTTGGACGGATTACTGTTGTAAACATGAGAGGAGAATACGAAGGCGGCCGGGGACCGAGCAGCACGGAGGGCCAGGCTGCCGGTCTGACGGTAACCTGCCGGTCTGACGGAAACCTGCCGGTCTGACGGAAACCTGCTGGTCTGACGGTAACCTGCCAGTCTGACGGTAACCTGCCAGTCTGACGGTAACCTGCCAGTCTGACGGAAACCTGCCGGTCTGACAGTAACCCGCCGGTCTGACGGAAACATGCCGGTCTGACGGTAACCTGCCAGTCTGACGGAAACCTGCCAGTCTGACGGTAACCTGCCAGTCTGTCGGAAACCCGCCGGTCTGACAGTGACCCGCCGGTCTGACAGTAACCCGCCGGTCTGACGGAAACATGCCGGTCTGACGGTAACCTGCCAGTCTGACGGAAACCTGCCAGTCTGACGGTAACCTGCCGGTCTGACGGTAACCTGCCGGTCTGACGGTAACCTGCCGGTCTGTCGGAAACCTGCCAGTCTGACGGAAACCTGCCGGTCTGTCGGAAACCTGCTGGTCTGACGGTAACCTGCCGGTCTGACGGTAACCTGCCAGTCTGACGGAAACCCGCCGGTCTGACAGTAACCTGCCGGTCTGACGGTAACCTGCCGGTCTGTCGGAAACCTGCCAGTCTGACGGTAACCTGCCGGTCTGTAGGAAACCTGCCGGTCTGACGGTAAACTGCCGGTCTGTCGTAACCTGCCGGTCTGTAGGAATCCTGCCGATCTGTAGGAAACCTGCCAGTCTGACGGAAACCTGCCAGTCTGACGGAAACCTGCCGGTCTGTCTGAAACCTGCCGATCTGTAGGAAACCTGCCGGTCTGTTGGAAACCTGCCGACGAGCCCCGAAGCAGCTGAGGAGATTAACGTTAAAACGCACTCTTTCCCTTTTTGCATTTGTTAAATCCCAACCGGGGACGCGAGTGTCGCCCAGCGAAGAGAGCAGCCGGCCGTCGCCGGGGGCAACGCGGTACAACTAAACACTTCACACGGTGTTCATCAGGCTTTATTGATGATGATGCATTTATCCTTTATAGATCAGTAAATATCTGTTCAGCGTGTTTTTTTATTTTTCAGGTAAAGCTCTACAGGACGGCTTAACAATGTTTACAATCATCCATCATTACATCCATGTATCAGGGGTCACGAGAGGTCATCATCCTTTAGGCCTTATTAGAAAGTGATCCCACCAATCAGCTTGTTCGCTTGCTGCGTTGAGCATGTGCTGAGGAAGACCATGCCATGCAGTCAAAAGGTCCAGAAGAAGTGACCCTTCCCACAGTAGACCATGAATCCATCTAGTTATTCCACATTTTAGATGAAAAGTATTCCAGACTAACGTAGGATGGATCAGATGATGAACTGGATCAGCGTGAGAGGAAGTGTGTGTATTCATGCTGCGTTGTATAAAGTCCTTATTATTATCACTTTGTTTTCTAACTATGAAGAAGATGAGAACCCGCTTTGCTTTGAGCCGGGACCCGGATCGCACTGAGACCTGGTCTCTGGTTTCTGTGAAGTGGCGCTGGGAGGAGGAGTGTTTGTAGAGGAGCTCCGGTAGATGATGATGTCGTCGGTTTGTGCTGCATGTGTGTACGAGCGTGTTTTCTTTTATTCTGTGCCGTTACAGACGTGCTGCACTTCTCAGTGCTGGTGATTATCGTACCCCCCCCCCCCCTCCAGTTTTAACTGTAAAGAAATACTTGATATGACCTTAATATTATTAATATTACTCCGCAGGCCTCTTTTATGGGCTCATGTTTTCTATCTGTGGTGATGTGTAGCATTAATAACTCCATTGAATAAAAAAAAAAAAAAAGATTCTTAACGTTTGGTGTCGTGTTGCTTGTTGGCTGAAAATAGAGGCGGGGGCTTTTACCGCCACTCTAATGAAAAGCATCGCCTCCATTGATTCGTGGGTTATGAGTACTTTCATGCTGA
>NC_139921.1:24479123-24524328 GCF_963514095.1 Eutrigla gurnardus
TTCTGCATTATATACAAAGAGAGAACATTTAGTGAGCTCTGCAGCGTTCAACATCACTACACAGTATACAGCAGTAGACTTCATCCAATCACGCGTCGGTGTTTCACCGCAGCACGTACTCTAGTATGAAATATAAGAAGACAGCCGCGTGGTTAATCCTGAATCCGGTCTGGGAGCCTGACTGTAATGAGTAAATGAGAGGGGCTGCGGCACTAGACTCCTCTGTACCCGCCGCTGTGATCCGTCCTGCTTCATATCAGCAGCAGACAAAGACCGGCTCGCAGGCTGAATGTTTCTGTGTTTTCCAGCTCGGTCGTCCCGCTGCTTCTCGTGGTGATGATCCGAGTCCCAATAGGAGGACGGACGGGATTATAGATGATGGAATACACAGAGGAAATAAGTGTGATGCAAGGACAGATGGAAGGAATGAAGAGGAGGAATAGTGAAAGGAGAAATGAGCAAAGAGGGCGATTGAGGGGGAAAAGGAAGTAATTAACAAACGTAGAAGGAGGAATAGAGGAAAGAAAGTGAGCCAAAGAAGGAGGTGAAGGAGAGAACAGAAGAAAGGAGGGAGCATTAGGATCAACTAGCAACAAACATGCCAAAAGAACCCAAATGGAAGGAAGGGAGGAGGATTTAAACGTTTAAAGAAACGTGGGATGGAAGGAACCAAAGAGAACGTAGCAGGAGACGGCAACAAGGAGGAATGGAGGAAAAGAATATATGTATAGGTGAAAGGAGGAAGTGGATAAAGCTACACCAGAAATAGACAGAGGAGAGGAAAACATGATGATGGGTGGAGGACGGAATCAGACAGACAGGATCGCTGACCTGCAGACCAGCCGGCCATTAACACTTTGTCACATCTAGACCGACCTGATCCAGCACCGGGGGGGTCATGTGAAGGTAGAAGACTAAGACAGCTACACTACCGTGTATGTGTGTGTGTGTGTGTGTGTCACTAACGAGGCCCGACACATCCGTTCACACTCGTTTCAATGCATGACCCTCATTATCGCCTCACTGTGGCTCTGCAGCAACACATTAGACGGAGAACATCATCTTTGATGCACCTCAGTGAAACGGCTCGTTACAGACCGAAAAGAAAACACACACACACACACACACACACACACACACTCCTCCAGCAGCAGCTCAGAGATGAGACTGATGGAGTTGGGAGGCGGTGAAAGCAACAAAACCAACAGAGAAATGGAAAGAGGAGAGCCATTTCTCTGGCCCAGTGCAGTTGGATATTCCAGCTCTTTCTACCCCCCCCCCCCCCCCCCCCCCCCCCCCCCCTCCCACCCCCCCCCCCCCCCCCCCCCTTCTACTCCACTCTCTCCCTATCATTGGCTCTTCTCAGCGAACACACCCCTGCTGTGGCTTCACAAGCCCGCCTCCTCCAGATTCAGTTAGTCTTCATGTCGGATCGTTTCTGATTCCGATGTTGATTCATCACTGAGCTTCTGAGAGAGATAAGGAGCCGAGAGCTGATCCGGCCCCCGGGGGGGGCAACGAGGCCTCCGAGTCAGTCCACATGCACACACACACACACACTAATGGAACAAGACACACATGCTCACCCTCCTCCTCACAGACATTCACCTTTTCCTTTCCTTACAAGCCGCTCGTTAGCAGACTGAGGCTCCGCCCCCTCCCTGTGTGGTTGCCTGTTTGAAATGAGAAAACCATTTTCTTTTTGAAATGTCTGATCCTCACGAGTGTGTGTGTGTGTGTGTGTGTGTGTGTGCGTGTGTGTGTGTGTGTGCGTGGACAGATCTGCAGCTCAGATGCCTGACGGAGGGAGAGATGGAGTCGTGATGTGCAGAAAGTGAAGATGAGCAGAGAGATGAGGTATTTGTGTGTCAGAGTGAGTTAAATCCCTCTTATTACCCTCACAGACGTCGGTCGCCCTTCTGCACTTTTCCTCCCACCGACGGAGTCTGAGCTCGTTCATCTCAAGTCACTGGAACGTTTTCATCTCCATTCAGAGACAGAAGGATGACGTTGAAGGAGAAAGTTCCCCGTTTGTTTCTCCACAGAGACGAGGATCGACTCCCATGCATCGTGTTCACAGGTTCACTTATATTGAGTTCTAACAACCCACAATGCATTTCTTCACCAGCCCCGGAGGTTTGGTTCTCCGAATGCTAACGGCACATTTACAATCACAATAAACACAACGATACTCTAACGTGTGTTTTATGACTGCTATGAATAATTACACTGTCCTCTCTGTGGGAGTATATGAGGGGTGTGTACTAACATGCTTCCTGCATTTCAGGGAGCCAGATTCATATTTTAAGGCTTAATGTCGGCCTTATAGACCCGCTCCTGCCTGGATACCTAAATGAACTCTCACATCCAATCACATTTAGTCCATGGAACATGTCATTTACTGCACAATGCCTGCAATATTTCTATATATTTGCAGAAACAAACATACACACAAACCGCATTCAATCAATATTTAGTTTTATGACAGAAAACCATTACATAAGGTTGTTGTAGTCGCTTATATACAAACTAATATCCTTCTATTATAACTCTATGTAATGTATGTCATAAAGTCCTGGTTCTGGATTCAACCATCAACAGTGAACAAGCAGAGAGAAGGTGTGAGGAGCACGAGCACCACCTGCTGGAGATAACGCGCAGGCGCAACATGTTTTTGGTTTTCTCTGAGGATGCAGATGTGACGGAACCGATGAGGTCACACAACAATAACACTGTAAAACAGATGTGATGTGTAGTTGTGGTGTATTTCTGACTCGACCTTAAAAACAATACTCATACTCTCCGAGGCCCAGCTCCTTGCTTCAGGCCTCAGAGCTTCTTCACGAGGATGAACACACGTCTTGAGGACACTTGTCGTTGCGTCCTTCCGCCACTAGGGGGAGAAATGGGGGCAGAGCGAGCGAAAAGAATGGTCCTTTTCTTCCCCCCTCCCTCCAGTAGGAGCTGGATTTGATCCCACATTGAGGCCGCCCCCCCCTCCGCAGCAGACAGCCCGGTTCCTCGGACGTCATATGATAAGGCTGGAAGCCAGCAAGGCCCCCGGTTTGGAGAGGAGGACCCATATCTCCGTCAACGCGCGCAGCCAGGGCCCCCTTTATCTCCACAGGGCAGGGAGGCGTATCCTCCCCCCCCCCCCCCCCTCTCTCCCCCCTCCACATACCTCTCTCCGCCTCTCACCCATACACTGACTCTACAACCTGCTCTGACGACGCCCAGCAGTCCGCCGTGCGTCCTTTTCCCCGAGGAGACGAACCCATCGGGCTTCTATCGTCGGGCTGCGCGCACGGGGCTGCCCACGGCATCACCTCGGCAATAACAGGAGAGGAAGAGGAGGAGGAGGAGGAGGAGGAGAGGAGAGGAAGGAGTGTTGAGAGGATTCCGAATTGACGCTCAGAAAATAAACTGTTTTTTTGTGGAAGACATCCGGCGGGAAGCGAGAAGGCATCCGCAAACTGAGTGAGTGGACATTTGTATTTATGTATTTATATTAATATGGTGTTTGTCTGCCGCGTTCTGGTGGTTCCGACCGGCGGGTGGTCGCAGCGGCAGCATCCTTCTAACCGGTGAGGATGGAGACCATTAAGGGGGGGAGAAACATCCATAAACAGGCCTTTAAAATAAAAAAAAAACCAGGTGACATGTTTCTGGTTCCTGTAAACACGGTGCGTGGATGTGAGGATGCAACTGGCGCAGCATCCTCACATCTGAGACAGAAAGCAGGTTACAGTCACGCTGGGTTAAAAACAAGCAAGGGATGGGAATAAAAACCGCTGCATGTCATGTAAACACGGCTGTATTAGATGGGCCTGCTGTATAGCGACCCAGCCAGGTGCGTCAGGGGCGACGCGGATGCTTTTATGAAGCATCATGTCATATCGATCTCAGGGTGTTGTTGTGTGTGTGTGTGTGTGTGTGTGTGTGTGTGTGTGTGTGTGTGTGTGTGTGTGTGTGTGTGTGTGTGTGTGTGTGTGTGTGTGTGTGCACGGTGACTCCAGCCTGGGAGATGCTGAGTGGCTGTGGAGGAGGAACGGTGTGTTTCTGTGTGTTTTGATGTGAGCGGTCTGCTCCAACATGGCGCGCATGAGCTGGGAGGAGGAGAGGGGAGAGAAAAAAAAAAAAAACGCATGGCCATTACATACTGCTGTTGGAATCCACACTGCTGGAGCAGGAGACTGGTTTCAACCAGAGATGACATCCTGAATACCTCCCGATGAAGCTCAGGTTGCCCTGGTGATATCTGCAGCTCCTCTAGATCATCACAGGCCTGTGTGTGTGTGTGTGTGTGTGTGTGTGTGTGTGTGTGTGTGTGTGTGTGTGTGTGTGTGTGTGTGTGTGTGTGTGTGTGTTATCTCTCTGGTTCTATTCCAGTCTCTGAATAGAACAATATCACTTGGACCGACTCCTCATGTATTTTTTTGTTTTGTTGTTGTTCTTGTCCTGATGTTTGATCGCAGCAGGTGACACCAGACGAAGCTCTGTTTCTGTTTGTGTCCATTGTTTCCCTCACGGGTACCAAGTTCACGGTCGCCGGGACACACACACTCTTTGTTTGAAGTCACAGACGACACCTGTTTGATTGGGTCTCTGCTCCCAGACCGGCTTCATTCAGGTCCTCAGGGGGACAGTTTGCAAGGGCAAGACAATCGTGTGTTTTGGTCTTCATCACTGGCAACATGTTGGACTCTCTTTCTGCACTGTGTCACAGCCGTACTGCGTTTTAAGAAATCTACATTTCTGATGGTCATAAACCAAAAACATCCACGATAGCACAGCTTCCTGGATCTCAACCTCCATGTATTATGTAGAGATCATGTCCAACATTGTGGAAATATACCCTCATATAAAACACAGCATCCGATCACATAAACACACCGCATTTATGATCCTAAGAATATGTACAGAACGTATGGCTGAAGTGGTGAGAGCATGTTTCTGCTCGTATGAACATGAAAGGCAGGATGAGAAGATGAGCTTGGTTTATAGTCCGTTCTGTGGTTTTATTGGACATGTGGGACGTGTTCAGTTGGCCCCGGGCCCTCAGCCCTCGGCCCTCAGTCCCCGGCCCTCGGCCCTCAGTCCCGACCCTCAGTCCCGGCCCTCGGCCCTCGGCCCCAGCTGTGTGTGAGTGGGGGTCTGTATCCGGTCGGCTGCTCTGTGTTGTGTCAGCGACTGACAGCAGAGCTGACAGCACATGTCTCGTCGGCCAATCATGGTGCAGGATTATGAGTGGACACATCGCTGTGTGTCAGGCTTTGTGCGCTTACATGGCTTTGTGTGTGCGTTTCAGTCTGTCTTTATATATCTGTGTGTGTGTGTGTGTGTGTGTGTGTGTGTGTGTGTGTGTGTGTGTGTGTGTGTGTGTGTGTGTGAAGATGGCTGTCGCCCGGCCCGACAGCATGGACACACAGAACTGTTTTCACAGATGTAGATGGAGGAGTGGGGAGGTCACCGGAAGGTCACTCATCCTAATCTTCAGTCCGTCAAAGACGAATGAGGTGATATGTGACACTCGTTCACTCCCAACTCAACTCAGTCAAAGGATGGATGGATGGAGGGATGGAGGGATGGATGGATGGATGGAGGGATTGAGGTATGGGTGGATGGATGATGGATGGATGGAGGGATGGATGGATGGATGGGTGGATGGATGGATGGATGGATGGAGGGATGAGGTATGGGTGGATGGATGATGGATGGATGGAGGGATGGATGGAGGGATGGGTGGATGGATGATGGATGGAGGGATGGATGGATGAATGGAGGGATGGGTGGATGGATGATGGATGGGTGGATGGATGGATGGATGGATGGATGGATGGATGGAGGGATGGGTGGATGGAGGTATGGGTGGATGGATGGATGGATGGATGAATGGAGGGATGGGTGGATGGATGGATGATGGATGGAGGGATGGATGGATGGATGATGGATGAATGGAGGGATGGGTGGATGGATGATGGATGGGTGGATGGATGGATGGATGGATGAATGGAGGGATGGGTGGATGGATGATGGATGGGTGGATGGATGGATGGATGGATGGATGGATGGATGGAGGGATGGGTGGATGGAGGTATGGGTGGATGGATGGATGGATGGATGAATGGAGGGATGGGTGGATGGATGGATGATGGATGGAGGGATGGATGGATGGATGATGGATGGAGGGATGGATGGATGAATGGAGGGATGGGTGGATGGATGGATGATGGATGGAGGGATGGATGGATGGATGATGGATGGAGGGATGGATGGATGAATGGAGGGATGGGTGGCTGGATGATGGATGGGTGGATGGATGGATGGAGGGATGGGTGGATGGAGGTATGGGTGGATGGATGATGGATGGGTGGGTGGATGGAGGGATGGGTGGATGGATGGATGATGGGTGGGTGGATGGATGATGGATGGGTGGGTGGATGGAGGGATGGGTGGATGGATGGATGGAGGGATGGATGGATGGATGGAGGTATGGGTGGATGGATGGAGGGATGGATGGATGGATGGATGGAGGGAGGGATGGATGGACGGATGGAGGGATGGGTGGATGGATGGAGGGATGGAGGGATGTAGGGATGGATGATGGATGGATGGAGGGATGGGTGGATGGATGGAGGGATGGGTGGATGGATGGATGGATGATGGATGGATGGAGGGATGGATAGATGGGTGGATGGATGGGTGGATGGATGGATGATGGATGGATGGATGATGGATGGATGGATGGATGGATGGGTGGAGGGATGGATGGATGATGGATGGATGGATGGATGGATGGATGGATGGATGATGGATGGATGGATGATGGATGGAGGGATGGGTGGATGGATGGATGATGGAGGGATGGGTGGACTGTGACCCATGACTCTGACACAAAGCATCTCATATTGTCTGCTTTTAACGTCGCAGGGCGACCACTAATGTAATTTACCAGCATTTCAGTGGCAGAGCTGCTTGTTGTTTCATCATCATCATCATCGCCGGCCCTCACGGGTTCACGTCCCCCGGAGTGATAGATACGGCTAATTATCCCAGATGACCTTGCCGTCGTTAAGAACTCATTTATGCAGCTGGTTATGAGATCCCATCGGCGTGCTGGTGAAAATGAATGTCATGCAGCGACGCCTCACAGTGACTGTTTTGTGCTGAGATGATGCCGAGGGGCGAAACAGGAAGTGAGAGTTCGCTGAGCGATCACACAGAAAACATCTGCGCCGAGATGTGAGATATTATTTGATAATGCATATGCAAGAAGCCACCTTCTTTCTGTTAATCTCTGTCACCTCTTTTCCTCCTGGATAGTCACTTTTCCTTTTCCCCCTGAATGCGTCTCAGTACAAACCCTCCCTGCTGCTGCTTTGTCATGACGGATACGACCACTCTTCCCAGCAGATAGTCTGTCTTCTGTCGTTTTGGCCACTAAGTCATTCTAATCTCAGAGGAAATGTGCTCCAGTGTGTGTGTGTGTGTGTGTGTGTGTGTGTGTGTGTGTGTGTGTGGGTGTGGGTGTGTGTGTGTGGGTGTGGGTGTGGGTGTGTGTGTGTGTGTGAAAGCACACCCACACCCACACCCACACACGCTCATATGACGATCACCAGTGTTGTTGCAAAGATGCTATCAAGAGCCCTATTGATAAGAAATAATTCACCCATCTTTTTGCACTGTAGATAACCCAGACAACACACACACACACACACACACGCGCACACACACACACACACACACACACACACACAGCTCCACCTTCAGTCAGAGATGTTGTTTGAATCTCAGCACCGGCTGATATTAGACAAACATACTTAGCGATGCTTCCTGAGCCTCTTGAGGGCCTTAAGTGGGATCGGGATCTCGCCACGAGGGAGGGCCCCTATTGGCCCTAATGGTTCCTGTGTTGACGTTCGAGAGGCCGCTCCAATCATGCAGGTCCATAGGCTCCGTCCGTCCGGATGTAAGGAGTCTGATTGACCAGAGAGCACGCCAGGACACAGGAGATGATGGTCCACTATAGAAATCTGTAAACATGAAACCAGCGCCGTCAGCAGGTCGCCTGGATGCTGATCAATAACGTGAACCACCAACCGGTGTAATCACTCTGATCCCCCTCTCTTCCCTTCCTGAAGTGTGTTCAAGCCCTAATGGTTGGACTCATAAGTGTGTTGGAATCGACCAACGTCCCTAATGGCTCTGCATGCGTCGGGACGTTTTGGGGATTTATCCAAGAATCCAAGAAACGCTTAAACATGCATCCAGATGAAGTTTTCACGAGGGCCACGTTGTCACGGCGTCGCTGTTTGCCCGCTTTGCCATGTCTGCCCGCTCATTAGCATCTCTGCCTGTCTGATTGTCTACCCGTCCCCGTCACATGACTCCAACGACGCTAATTGTTCTCTCCATTGTATCTGTCGATTTATATTGACGCAGACCTGAGATCTGTGACATCACAGCCATGTTTGTCTTCTACAAGCCGAGCCTACCCGCGTTCTGACTGCTTTGATAGCAACGCAGCGCTCAAAGCGTCACAGCTGTAGGCCGCCTCCCCCTGGAGGTAGTCGCTTCATAGACGTGTTTGCTACAGCTCATTAGCATGTAGCTGTTAGCAGGACGTCACAGACTCCCCTTTGACCTCCTCGTCCCGTCCACGTGTCTCTCAGACTGTGTGGTTTCTCATTTGTCTTATCTGCATGGATGTTATTTATGGGTGGGGGGGGGGTTTCCCCTCTGACCCCTGGAATACTAGCATGTGACCTCACGCACTTCCTCCCGTTTTTATTGGCACCTCACTGTTTATGTTGGGAAGATTGTGTTGAGCCTCAGATAGAAGGTGTGTGTGTGTGTGTGTGTGTGTGTGTGTGTGTGTGTGTGTGTGTGTGTGTGTGTGCGTGTGTGTGTGTGTGTGTGTGTGTGTGTGTGTGTGTGTGTGTGTGTGTGTGTGTGTGTGTGTGGGTATTGTTGTTCTTGTGCTCTCTTGGCCTGAAGGAAGGAAGCTGAGGAAGGAGGGAGCAGAGAAGGAGAAAGAGTTGCCACTCCAACTCGCTGAATGTGAAGGAGATCAGTTTCCTCTTCCAGGTTCTTCTAATGCAGCCGGGTCATTAAGCCCAGACCTCGTTCTCACAGGCGTCATTCTTGTCCTAGTGCATGTGTGTGTGTGTGTGTGTGTCTGTGGGTCTTTTTTCATTCAAGAATGGCCAGAAATGACTCTCTAATTTGCCTTTGGGATCTGTCCAGATTTTAAATAACATTAAGTCATTAGTGATTAAATTAGTCCTTGGCATCTCAATTCCATCTGATTTCTACACAGGAGTGTGTTTGTGAGCGTGTGTGTGTGTGTGTGAGCGTGTGTGTGTGTGTGTGTGTGTGTGTGTGTGTGTGTGTGTGTGTGTGTGTGTGTGTGTGTGTGTGTGTGTGTGTGTGTGTGTGAGTGAGTTTCATTATGTCGGTTAAAGCTTCCCTCTGGTATGAATGAACACCTCCGTGTGGAGAGCGGCTGTATGAAGCTGTTTAAGTGGAATCATTAGAGGCTGATGTCATTTGTTTTGAAAAGCATGAAATGAATGTCTCTCTTCCATCGTCTTACTTGTTCTTCCCCGTTTGTCTCCTTGTCTCGTCGTGATGCCTGTAGCTCTTCCCTGATTGGTTAACCAGAAGCGTTCTAATTGGCCAACGAGCGTCCAGTGGTTGGTGTGTGTGGAGCAGGGACATTTCTTTCTAGAATTCAGGATTAGACCGGTGATATTCTTCCTCAGCCTGTCTGGGCTCTCTAAGCCGCTTCATTTCCACTGAATCAGAATCTTATCATGAATATACTTTCTTTCTTTTTTCAAAAGAATTGTCTCTAACATCTGGGAAACATGAGCACAACAGTATGGCTCATTGATTAGTTTTAAATAGTTATTTTGGACAGCAAAGGAAGTCATTGATGCAGCAAAAAAAAGCTATCAACTATCCGGCTTGAATCACACAGACGACGCTTGTTGGCAGGGGGGATTTATTTTTAGTTGCTGACGGAGAGAATTGTAGAGCATCACAAGACAAAGTGGGCTTCAGCGATTGTATTTTCACGTTCGTGTCGATGTTTTCCACACGGTTGGAAGTGGCAGGTCAGGCTGTGAAGTGTTCTCTAAAAACAAGCTGGAAGAAGAGATCTGTTCATCTGAGTGTGTGGGTGGGAGGCCGGATCAGAACGCTGTGTTCTGATCCTGGATCAGCGGTGAGGAGCTGGTGTGATCTACTGTTCTCAGGTGATCCTGGATCAGTGGTGAGGAGCCCAGTGTGATCTACTGTTCTCAGGTGATACTGGATCAGTAGTGTGATCTACTGTTCTCAGGTGATTCTGGATCAGTGGTGAGGAGCCCGGTGTGACCTA
This sequence comes from Eutrigla gurnardus, assembly GCF_963514095.1. Classification (NCBI taxonomy): domain Eukaryota; kingdom Metazoa; phylum Chordata; class Actinopteri; order Perciformes; family Triglidae; genus Eutrigla; species Eutrigla gurnardus. The sequence continues at coordinate 24,489,508 of NC_139921.1, forward strand.
CTGTTCTCAGGTGATCTTGGATCAGCGGTGAGGCGCTGGTGTGATCTACTGTTCTCAGGTGATCCTGGATCAGTGGTGAGGAGCCGATGTGATCTACTGTTCTCAGGTGATCCTGGATCAGTGGTGAGGGGCCCGGTGTGATCTACTGTTCTCAGGTGATCCTGGATCAGCAGTGAGGAGCCCGGTCTGATCTACTGTTCTCAGGTGATCCTGGATCAGTGGTTTGATCTACTGTTCTCAGGTGATCCTGGATCAGCGGTGTGATCTACTGTTCTCAGGTGATCCTGGATCAGTGGTGTGATCTACTGTTCTCAGGTTATCCTGGATCAGCGGTGAGGAGCCCAGTGTGATCTACTGTTCTCAGGTGATCCTGGATCAGTGGTGTGATCTACTGTTCTCAGGTGATCCTGGATCAGCGGTGAGGAGCCCGGTGTGATCTACTGTTCTCAGGTGATCCTGGATCAGTGGTGTGATCTACTGTTCTCAGGTTATCCTGGATCAGCGGTGAGGAGCCCAGTGTGATCTACTGTTCTCAGGTGATCCTGGATCAGTGGTGTGATCTACTGTTCTCAGGTGATCCTGGATCAGCGGTGAGGAGCCCGGTGTGATCTACTGTTCTCAGGTGATCCTGGATCAGTGGTGTGATCTACTGTTCTCAGGTGATCCTGGATCAGCGGTGAGGAGCCCGGCGTGATCTACTGTTCTCAGGTGATCCTGGATCAGTGGTGTGATCTACTGTTCTCAGGTGATCCTGGATCAGCGGTGAGGAGCCCGGTGTGATCTACTGTTCTCAGGTGATCCTGGATCAGTGGTGTGATCTACTGTTCTCAGGTGATCCTTGATCAGCGGTGAGGAGCCTGGTGTGATCTACTGTTCTCAGGTGATCCTGGATCAGTGGTGTGATCCACTGTTCTCAGGTGATCCTGGATCAGCGGTGTGATCTACTGTTCTCAGGTGATCCTGGATCAGCGGTGTGATCTACTGTATGACAGATAGATGAGGGCCCCTGGCCCTCCCGGGGCCACGCAGTGTGACTGGTCTCGTGTACTCGCTGACCTTTTTCCTCCTCAGACTGTAATGAATCCGATGTTTCTTGGCCGACTCCTCAGAACGGATCAGTGCTATTGGCTGCGACAGGCTCGTGCAGCGAGGCGGTGAGACGATGTGAAAATGTCACGTCACCATTATATCCCGGTGGAAATACATTCAGGATATTATCCCGACCATCAGAATGTGCTTAAAACTCAGAAAATGGCATTTAAACAGACTGGTGTTATGTGTTAAGAAACAGATATTTTATTGTTTTAGTGGAAAAATAATCAAATAATCTCACATAAATGCCATAAATGATGATCTATGATCAAGGTCATAAAGAAAGAAAGAAAAAAATATAGGAATATATCATTTTTCAGGGTACTCTTTTTCCAGGTCACTCATGAAGATCACGAGTGAGGGAAGGATGGAACGCGAGATTGACAGGCGGATCGGTGCAGCGGCTGCAGTAATGCGGTCGCTGTATCGGTCCGTCGTGGTAAAGAGAGAGCTAAGCCGAAAGGCGAAGCTCTCGGTTTACCGGTCAATCTACGTTCCTACCCTCACCTATGGTCATGAACTTTGGGTCATGACCGAAAGAATACGATCCCGGATACAAGCGGCCGAAATGAGCTTCCTCCGCAGGGTGGCGGGGCGCTCCCTTAGAGATAGGGTGAGGAGCTCCGTCACACGGGGGGAGCTCGGAGTAGAGCCGCTGCTCCTCCACATCGAGAGGAGCCAGTTGAGGTGGCTCGGGCATCTGCATCGGATGCCCCCTGGACGCCTCCCTCGGGAGGTGTTCCAGGCATGCCCCACCGGGAGGAGACCCCGAGGAAGACCCAGGACACGCTGGAGTGACTATGTCACCCGGCTGGCCTGGGAACGCCTTGGGGTCCTCCCGGAGGAGCTAGGGGAAGTGTCCGGGGAGAGGGAAGTCTGGGCGTCCCTGCTCAGGCAGCTGCCCCCGCGACCCGGTACCGGATAAGCGGAAGAAAATGGATGGATGGATGGACTCATGAAGATATTTTACATTAAATTCACCCCGATCAACTGATTGTGAGGTGTTTTAACTTCCCTAATGCAGCCTGGGCAATCCTCTTACAGTAGGGGGTGAAAATCCTGCCAGTTCACTTTTAAATCCACGTTGGGCCTCAGATTATCATCTAAACAACGACACCAGCAGGATTCTCATCCATTGGGGTCCGGAGAGTGTAAGTGGCTGCTGGAGGACCGTGATGCTGTTATAGAGGATGCTCTCTGCAGCGCTGCTAATGTGTTCCTGGAAGCAGCAGCAGTGCACTCAGCAGGGAGCAGTGCTGGTCATTAGTCCGTCCCCTGACTCCTCCTGCATATCCACATATCCACCAAACACATCCCTGGTTTATGCTGTTGTTTGCATGCAGACCGCCGGCTTTGAGTCCCGTTGATCTATTACATGCATCCGTCTGAGAGCGACAGCCGGGCCTCCCTGGACGCCGTCCTCTCTGGGTCCTGGATGTAATCACTCTGCTAACGACATGTCTCTGTGTCTGCTTTCCTTTCTCCTCGTTTGTCCATAATTGATGAGGGAGGCGGCAGGATGATGTTCCAACAAGGTGGACGTGCTTTTTGACAATCCATCTTCAAAATGTATTCCAGCCTGGAGGTTTCTGAGAAGCAGGTCTAGCATTAACAATTAGTTTGAATGGGGGAGGGGGGGGGGGGACATCTGTTGTTGACTTTGGCACCAAGTGGATAGTTTTGATCAGATCTCACGGACTGCAGATTTCCCACTGCTGTTGGGTGTTGACTGTTTTCAGATGAAATCTCTGGAAAAGGCTAGAAAGTGGATTTACAGGGGCTTTTTCTTTACTGTTATTTCAGCTTCATAAGGGCTTTATGGTAAGAGTAGATTAAATAATAATCTGTTACGTGTTAACACTTTAAGACATAAAATCTCATGTTTAAACTCACATACCAAACATAACTGTTTTATGTTGAATAACTAAAGGATTTACATAAAAAAAAAACGATCTTTTACGTTAATAACAGATTTTATTCAGACGACAGAATGTGCATGTGGGCGTGGTCGGCCTCGTCTCGGCCAATCAGCTCGCAGTGACCTCTCTCCGGTCACCAGGCCTCCTTCATACCACGATGAGCCGATCCAGATGCTCGGCAGCCAGCCGCCTCGCTTCCATGGTAACCTGAAGGGAGGGTGATTAACATCCGGTATAAGAACACCGTCGACACGTGAACGGGACCTGGATGACGGTCGGACCGCGTAATGTTCTCCTTTATTCAGTCTCACTTTATTCAGAGCTCCTCCAGATGTTTCTTTTTTCATTCTTCCTGTTTGTGCTGGATCGGACTAGTGGGGAAGACAAAAATTCCAAAGAAGAGACTTCTCTGTGTGTGTGTGTGTGTGTGTGTGTGTGTGTGTGTGTGTGTGTGTGTGTGTGTGTGTGTGTGTGTGTGTGTGTGTGTTGGGCTGATCAGATGATTGTGGTTTTACATTTTCTCCAGAGGGCGATGCATGTGATGGTGATGCCGTCTGGTACGAAGGGCAGGAATCCTGCATGTTACAGTGTCCTCCCAAAATCCATTTTGATTTGTTGTGAATCCTTACAGCCGCTGTGATTGGACGGTGGACACACGTGCAACGCGTAGCGATCAGACCGACCCTGCAGCAAGTGCATGATGGGAATGATCTGCTCTGTTGACGTGTTCCACAATCCGAGCAGTGTAAGGATTCATTTTGGGGAAACGGTGAAAGCTAATTCACAGTAACAGCGGGCGTCCTGGCCTCCCATCGGGACGGGTTTCACGCTCTTTGCTGGCGCCGGGTCGCCCCGGGTCGCCTTCGGGAAGGTGAACACACATCTGATGCTGGTGGTCACGTTGAATAACGCTCCTCTCTGGTTCTTCAGGATGGCTGAGGTGTCACAAGAGGAGAAACTCCAGGCCATCGCTGTAAGTTATCTGCACACACACACTCTTTCTCTTCACACACAGAGTGCATGTCTGATGGCAACAGCAGCTCGACATCAACCCGTGTGTGTGTGTGTTGTAACAGGAGAAAAGGAAGAGGCAGACAGAGATTGAAAACAAGAGGAGGCAGCTGGACGATGACCGACGGCAACTCCAGCATCTCAAGGTACACTCACACTCACACACACACACAGGTCTGCAAGTGGGTGGACCTGGACCTCCTAATGAAACGACGCCGATAGAAACACTTTCCCGTCAGCTTGCTGTTTTCCAGCTTTTTTCCCCGGTGAGCGATGTCAGACACACATCCATCTGTCCCACACAGTGAGCTACTCCCTCGCTGCTGCTGCAGTCACGGAATGTTCAGAATGGACGGCAGATAACACCAGCAGCTCCTCCACACGCTCTTCACACACGAACACACACACACCCTGAAACACACTCATTATATCAGAGCCAGGGCTTTTGTCGGCGTATGTGTCAGCGCTATCAAAGCTATTTCAGCACCGGACAATTCGGCAGGTCACAGATACGAGTATATGCTGGTGTGTGTGTGTTGCCCTTGCGTGCTCCAACTTTTTCTATTTTCGGCTCAAACCTTTGTGATCGTGTGGATCTGCACTTGTGTGATGGTCTCTGTGTGCGTGGCTTCATGAAAGGACACAGAAGCCTCGGACAATGCAGAGGGCTTTGGCAGAGGAAACAGATTTTTGTCCCACTCCCACCAACAGGAAAGGGCTCTTACACCCACCGCACCCCGCTTTCGTCTCACACACACACACACACACACACACACACCGAGAGGAAGTGTAATCACGCTGTACAGCAGCATTAGAGGGCTCTTTGTGCGAACCACAGCAAGTATTGCTTTTCCAGAGGCAGCTTTCATGTGGAAAACCCCATAAATGTCTCCGTTTACGCACCATGTTTTTCGAAGGGTGTACCTTGCCCCGCCATTAAATCGCATTGTAAAGACCTACACGTGCACATACAGTGCAGACATAACGGCGAAGGTGAAGGCAGCAGCTGGCTTGACTTAAAACCTACAGATGTCAACATGTGATACGAATATGCATAACACACATTTTCAAGGGGAGCATATGAGAAATAATGTTCCAAAAATGAACAGTATTTACATTGTTTTGCTGAACGTGGTCTGCTGAACGACAGCAGACCACCAAGATTTTTTTTGGGGGCGTAGATGCCTTTTATCAGCAGTGGACAGATAATGTTTTTTTTATATATATAAACATATATATAAAAATATATATATGTACACATTTTGGGAAAACCTGAGCACCAGGAGAAAACCCTAAAGTGCATATTGTAGGGATTTAGTGGGAAACCTGGTAACCAGGAGACCCACGCAGACACAGGGAGAATATGCAAACTCCACACAGAGGGACGGGTGGAAGCGTCTCTGTGAGGCTGCAGTGCTGAACACTGAGCCACCGTGCTGCTGAATGAGGGGGGGGGGGGGGGCGTGGTGACGGAGGTAGATGGAGGTGACGGAGGTGGAGGGGGAGGTAGATTGAGGAAGGATGGAGGGGCGAAGGGTGGAGAGGGGAAGGGGGGAGCTACTGTTGTCCAGCCTCCGCTGAACAACCGGCAGCCTCCTCCGCCTTGCTGTCGCTGCCACACCGGTTTTCCTGGTGGCTGAACTTCCCCCTCTTCTTCTGCTTCTCCTCCCGCTCTTTCTCCTCCTTCTCCCGCTTGGCGTTCTTCTTCAGCTCCTTCTCCTGCATCTTGCCCTTCATCCTTTGCAGCTCTGCCTGCGGGTCCTGGATCTTCTTCTTGAAGAGAGAGATGACTACTTTCCTCTTCTTCAGTTTCAGACAGAGCTTCTCCAGGTCCTTGTTGTCGTCCTGGACCTCTTTGACTTTGGTCTCAAAGAGATATGCTTCATTGGTCTGGTCTTCCTCCATCGATTTGAGGAGAACAGACATCTGTTGGAGGTCCTCCTCCAAGCTCTGTTGCTTCTCAGTCAGATCTTTGTTGTTGTCCTCCACCTCTCGTAGCTTTGTCGCCAAGTTGTCGTTCTTGGCCAGCTCCGTTTTTAACTTTGCATCCAGAACCTTTTGGGCTGTCTGCAAAGCTTCTACTTGGGTGACATGGCTTTTTTTCTCTGCCAGGTCCTTTTCGAGCTGGACCTCCATTTCCTTCTTTTCAGCCTCCAGCTGGTTGACCTTTGTCTCCAGCAGGCTGACGCTTGTCTCCAAGTGCTGCTGTTCCAAAAATGAACAGTATTTACATTGTTTTGCTGAATGACAGCAGACCACCAAGATTTTTTTGGGGGCGTAGACGCCTTTTATCAGCAGTGGACAGATAGTGTTTTTTTTTTAATATAAACATATATATAAAAATATATATATGTATACAATTTGGGAAAACCTGAGCACCAGGAGAAAACCCTAAAGTGCATATTGTAGGGATTTAGTGGGAAACCTGGTAACCAGGAGACCCACGCAGACACAGGGAGAATATGCAAACTCCACACAGAGGGACGGGTGGCAGCGTCTCTGTGAGGCTGCAGTGCTGAACACTGAGCCACCGTGCTGCTGAATGAGGGGGAGGGGGGAGGGAGGAGGGAGTGGTTAGGTAGATGGAGGTGACGGAGGTGGAGGGGGAGGTAGATTAAGGAAGGATGGAGGGGCGAAGGGTGGAGAGGGGAAGGGGGGCGCTACTGTTGTCCAGCCTCCGCTGAACAACCGGCAGCCTCCTCCGCCTTGCTGTCGCTGCGACACCGGTTTTCCTGGTGGCTGAACTTCCCCCTCTTCTTCTGCTTCTCCTCCCGCTCTTTCTCCTCCTTCTCCCGCTTGGCGTTCTTCTTCAGCTCCTTCTCCTGCATCTTGCCCTTCATCCTTTGCAGCTCTGCCTGCGGGTCCTGGATCTTCTTCTTGAAGAGAGAGATGACTACTTTCCTCTTCTTCAGTTTCAGACAGAGCTTCTCCAGGTCCTTGTTGTCGTCCTGGACCTCTTTGACTTTGGTCTCAAAGAGATATGCTTCATTGGTCTGGTCTTCCTCCATCGATTTGAGGAGAACAGACATCTGTTGGAGGTCCTCCTCCAAGCTCTGTTGCTTCTCAGTCAGATCTTTGTTGTTGTCCTCCACCTCTCGTAGCTTTGTCGCCAAGTTGTCGTTCTTGGCCAGCTCCGTTTTTAACTTTGCATCCAGAACCTTTTGGGCTGTCTGCAAAGCTTCTACTTGGGTGACATGGCTTTTTTTCTCTGCCAGGTCCTTTTCGAGCTGGACCTCCATTTCCTTCTTTTCAGCCTCCAGCTGGTTGACCTTTGTCTCCAGCAGGCTGACGCTTGTCTCCAAGTGCTGCTGTTCCAAAAATGAACAGTATTTACATTGTTTTGCTGAATGACAGCAGACCACCAAGATTTTTTGGGGGGCGTAGACGCCTTTTATCAGCAGTGGACAGATAGTGTTTTTTTTTAATATAAACATATATATAAAAATATATATATGTATACAATTTGGGAAAACCTGAGCACCAGGAGAAAACCCTAAAGTGCATATTGTAGGGATTTAGTGGGAAACCTGGTAACCAGGAGACCCACGCAGACACAGGGAGAATATGCAAACTCCACACAGAGGGACGGGTGGCAGCGTCTCTGTGAGGCTGCAGTGCTGAACACTGAGCCACCGTGCTGCTGAATGAGGGGGAGGGGGGAGGGAGGAGGGAGTGGTTAGGTAGATGGAGGTGACGGAGGTGGAGGGGGAGGTAGATTAAGGAAGGATGGAGGGGCGAAGGGTGGAGAGGGGAAGGGGGCCGCTACTGTTGTCCAGCCTCCGCTGAACAACCGGCAGCCTCCTCCGCCTTGCTGTCGCTGCCACACCGGTTTTCCTGGTGGCTGAACTTCCCCCTCTTCTTCTGCTTCTCCTCCCGCTCTTTCTCCTCCTTCTCCCGCTTGGCGTTCTTCTTCAGCTCCTTCTCCTGCATCTTGCCCTTCATCCTTTGCAGCTCTGCCTGCGGGTCCTGGATCTTCTTCTTGAAGAGAGAGATGACTACTTTCCTCTTCTTCAGTTTCAGACAGAGCTTCTCCAGGTCCTTGTTGTCGTCCTGGACCTCTTTGACTTTGGTCTCAAAGAGATATGCTTCATTGGTCTGGTCTTCCTCCATCGATTTGAGAAGAACAGACATCTGTTGGAGGTCCTCCTCCAAGCTCTGTTGCTTCTCAGTCAGATCTTTGTTGTTGTCCTCCACCTCTCGTAGCTTTGTCGCCAAGTTGTCATTCTTGGCCAGCTCCGTTTTTAACTTTGCATCCAGAACCTTTTGGGCTGTCTGCAAAGCTTCTACTTGGGTGACATGGCTTTGTTTCTCTGCCAGGTCCTTTTCGAGCTGGACCTCCATTTCCTTCTTTTCAGCCTCCAGCTGGTTGACCTTTGTCTCCAGCAGGCTGACGCTTGTCTCCAAGTGCTGCTGTGACATGGCTAGGTCCTTTTGGAACTTGGCCACTAGTTCTTTTCTCTCCTCCATCAGTTGGACGTTAGTCTCCTGGCTACGTTCTTTTGCAGCCAGCTCTTTCTGGAGCTCAGCTTCTAGAGCGTTGCATTGTGTCTGCAAGGCTTGGCTGCTCTCAAGAAGTTCAGTCTCTCTGCTCAGCAGCTGGCTTGTGGTCTCTGCTAGCTGCTGAGAGAGAACCTCCTTATCTTTCCTGAGTTGCAGGTTTTGGGTGTCCCCCTGGCGGACCCGCTCTTCCAAAAGGGTCACCTTCTCCTGGTCTTCAGTCTTGCTTTGGTGCGAGAGCTTTTCTATTTCTGCCTCGTACCTTGCAACCATCTCGTCAAATCTCTGTTGACTGAGGAGGTTTGCAGCTTCGGTCTTCTCCTCCTGGACCTGAAGCTTTCTCTTCAGCTGGAAGATCTCAGACTCCTGGTTTTTCGCAGTTTCGTAGCTTTTCTTGATTTCATCTCCGAACTGCTTCTCTCGGATCTCCATGAGGCTCTCCAGATGGTTCACACGCACTTTGCGCTTGTGAATCATGTGACAGAAGTTTTCTCTTTCTGCCAAGTATTCGCCCTCAAACTGCTTCAGTCCCTGAACCTTTCCGCCCTTGCAGTGGATTTTATTCATCGCTGTAGTGACGGAAGGTTTGTGACTATACTGACGTGCTGGACGGCCCCCTGGACCGCCAGCAGATCTTTGCTGGTCTGCTCGCTGGGTTCTTCCGTCCATGGCACGGGCTGCAGCAGATTGGGGCAGACTGGATGTGTCTGACGTAGACTGCATCGCTGTCGATTGAAATCCTACAGTAAGTAGTAAATCCTGAAACAGTATCTGTAATAGATCGTATCTGTCGTAGATCCTATCTGTCGTAGATCGTATCTGTAATAGATCGTATCTGTAATAGATTGTATCTGTAATAGATCGTATCTGTAATAGATCGTGTCTCTAGATCAGACTATCCTGCAGAACCACACTGAATGATGTACTCGCTTCTTATTTATAGACTCGTAGAATGTTGGCCACTGCCTTTAATCTTTGATTTGCCTTTGATGTCACTCTGTGATGTCATCAGAATAGACCTCACTGAAAAGGGGGGGAGGGGGGTGGAAATGGAATGTCACATGTCCATTTTTTTTTTTTTTTTTATAAAATGTCCATTTTTTTCTTGGATGGAATGCAATGATGTCATTCGATTCCATCCAATCCAGGTTCTGTTTTTTGTTGTTGTTATTTAATCCACCCACATTGATAGAAATGTGTTGGACAAAATAAATGAGAAATATTGTTGGTGATTCAAACTCTTTATATCTCCGTCATAAGTCTGAATTAATAGGTAATAAGCCCTCATATGACGCTTACTAACATTATATATATATTATATATATATTATATATATTAATATGATATATTACTTATGTATACAAGTGTTCAGAAAAATACATTCACCTTAACGTGGTTTTAAGTTGTATCTGGCTGCAGCAGGAGATTAAAACATGTTGGAAAGTGGTCGGCTCCTGTCAGATCACACATTTGAAAATGTAAACATTAAAAAGCGAAAACTATACAGAAATTGATTTTATGACCAATTCAGAGGATTGCATGCAATTGCAATTTCTGTTAAACTAATTTCTGTTGATGTTATCAAATCAGTGAGTTAAGTGGAGACGACGACTCTAGTCAGAGCACATTATCCAATAAACTACATCTTCCAATCATTTGTACTAATATAAAAACATACTTAATAATGTCATATATTAGCATAGATTCAAACCCAGACAATAGTTCATGAAATAATAAGAACTCCAAAATCTGGATGAACTGAATTATGTATTTCCAAAGAATAAAACGTTTTGGATATTGCAAAGATGCAATGAGCTCTTTTCCCTTTAGCTGCTCAGTGTGTGTGTGTGTGTGTGTGTGTGTGTGTGTGTGTGTGTGTGTGTGTGTGTGTGTGTCACAGTTCCGCCCTTTGTCTGCTACGTTAGCAGCTTTTACTCCAAGGAACAATGGAGAGAGATGTAACTTCAGTGCTCCGGCTTTACGACACACTTGTGTGTGTGTGTGTGTGTGTGTGTGTGTGTGTGTGTGCGTGTGTGTGCATGTGCATGAGTGAGTACATTAAATGATGTCAGGCATTGGGGTAGTAGGGTGTGGCGAGAGAAAGAGAGAGAGAGCAGGGCTAGATTCAGTGCCCAGGAGAGCATGCAGGGCCGGGGTATGAAGGGGTTGGATTACACCGTGAGAGAGTGTGTGTGTGTGTGTGTGTGTGTGTGTGTGCTGGATGTCTGCAGCGGAGAAAGTAAGCGTTGAAACAGGCGTTTAACAGGAACAAACAAATGCACTGTGACAGGTACAACCTTCTTCAGGACAACGAGTACAAACCGAAAACGTTCATGAAGTTCGTGACGGAACGAGATGTCTACGAGAGAGAGGAAGGGGGGATGGGGGGCGGGGGTCGAGTCAGAGAAGGAGAAAAAACTCAGGGGGAGTTTTGCTGTAGAAATTCTCGTTGCATCACTGGAGAGGAATTCGCATCGAGCACAGGTCCAGATTTTCAGTCCAAACTCGTGAAAAAGCAAGAGGCTTTCTAACACTTTTTCCATATGGCCGAGCAGGGGTTTGAATCCCGCGGCAGTGGAGCAGCTGCACACTGTTACATCTACCAGCCGGCTTTGATAATAGCTTATCTACAGTAGGGAGTGAGATCAACACAGCGCTGCTGAGGAATCGATAGAGGACATAAGTGAAGAAGAGATAATAATAAGAAAAATCCACCTCTGTCATATTCTGTTGAATTCATAAGGGAGTATTTAATTAACTTGTCCTCGGGTTAACTTCCCCATTAAGATGTTCTTGTAATTACCGCCAACGTCGAGGAAATGTTAAGTGTGGTTTAGTTTTTGATCTCTCAGTGAATTATCTAGATTTACAATCCCATGCTCAGTGGAGTTTGATATTGGAGACAATTATACCGTAGTTTGGATTGAACTGGGCGGTGCCTTCGATGGCCGGATGCCACAGTCCACGCTGACAACAGCCAGTTGGCAGCAGTCGCAGTGTGTGACGGAAGGCGGGAGACGTGCTGGATGTTTGCGGTGGATCAGCTGAAGAGCTCGGTGTTGCTCTTCTGACAGGAGTGAAGTGAGGAAGAGTGCATTTTTGGGTGATTGAGGTTCTGCTAATGAGTTAGTGGGCCGCTGCTGATGAAAGTAGAGCGATCAATTGTGTCTCCTGATGACAAGCCGAGTCACTTCTTCACTGTATTCTTAGTTAGATGGCTCAAACAGGGCAACGCAGGCGTGCTTTCATTGGTTCAAAGGATCATAGAGAGAAACTGGCTCCCGAAATGAACGCAGGAGGACTCAAGAAGCGAGAGATCTGGGAGAAGAACATCTCCAAAGTGATTAGGGATGCAGGCTGGACTCTCCGTTCTGGTTTTAGTTCCATCAGTAAGAGATCCTCTGGTTCTTCCTCGCTGCTCCACAAAGCATGTGATGCTGCTTTCAGCCATTACGCTCCGAGCCGTTGGAACAGCCTTACAGAGGATTTCTGTTTCAACGGGAACTCAAACAGTCCATTCATTTAGTCTAGTCTTTTTTATTATTTCTGATTTTATACAGTGTCTCACGGGTTTTTATGCTTTGATTTTAATATTTATATATTCTATTTGACTCTCATTTGACTTTATCCACATTTTACTGTTTTATCATGATTTATTCGGTGTTGGATCGTATTTGTGTTGTTTTCTTAACTTAAGTTAGCGTCTCTTCATGTTGTCGTCATGTTTTTATTTAACATCCAGTTTGTTTGCGTCAATCATTTGTAAAGCAGTTTGAATTGTTCAGTCAGAATGTACTCATAGTGCGAAACGATGTGCTCTCATTATGAGCAGAATTCCTGTAAAAATGAATCTCTTCACCACCTCCTCGTTGTCTCCGTGTGTCTCCAGTCGAAGGCGCTGAGGGAGCGCTGGTTGTTAGATGGAGCTCCGGCCGAGGAGGAGACTCAGAAGCGTCTGCATGAGGACGAGGTGAAGACCAAACTGCTGGAGCAGGTCATCCTCAGGTCAGCATCTTAAAAACCATCTTTGAAACAGATGGGACAGGATATTGTTTTATTATTTACTGTTTCTGCGGCTGTCACGGGGAAAACGTATGAGTCCGTTCAGCTGGTGGATTTATCAGAGCTGTGAACTCCAGGACGTATGACGTAGCATTAATAACACCACAGCTGTCATCAATTAGACAACATTAGAGACAGAGGTGGTCGACCTGTCAGCCAACAGGGCTGATGATGCCTTTTGTGTCATGTGATCCTCAAAGTTTGACTGTACACAGTATTACAGTCGCTATGGTGGATTCATTTCAATAATTCATCGGCACGTGTTTATGTTTCTGAGCCAGGCTGGAGCAAGAGATCGAAGAACTGGAGACAGACGCTCCAGCCAATAAGGGTGTGGCCAAAGAAAATGGCGGTAAGTTCAGTCCCCATGGCAACATATGATCACACAGAAAACCATAGCAACGCAGCCGTGGGCACGTGTGTCGGAAAGCGAGCTAATAATGGCTTCTTGGTGTGCTCTATTAAATTGTTCACCGCCGGAGGTAATTAAAACATTATTTCCTTTCTTTCTTTTCTCTCTGACCTACCCTGACCGCCCTCTCCCCCCTTCTGCTCTGTCCTCACCAAATGATGCTCTGGCGCCCTCTGTAGGTGAGAACGGGGTAGTGCAGAGCTCCGGTCAGACCCCCAAGAGAGAGGTGACGGGGATGGAGGCCAAGCTGCTGGGTCCCAGTCCCGACCAGGCCAACGAGGACAACCCCGTCACCCTGGTGTTCATGGGCTACAAGACCGTGGAGGAGGAGCAGGAGAACCGCACGGCCCTGGGGCCGGAAGGCGTGGACGGCAACGTCAAGGCCGAGTTCGTCGTCATCGAGGACGGGGAGGCCAAGGCGGGCGGGGAGGCGGCCACGGAGGAGCAGGCTCCGCCCAATGGGAGCATGGCGGAGAAGGAGAAGGCCAACGGGGGCGGAGAGGAAGGGGAGAAGGAGAAGAAACAGACCTGCAAGTGCTGCACGGTCATGTGAGTGTGTGTGTGTGTGTGTGTGTGTGTGTGTGTGTGTGTGTGTGTGTGTGTGTGTGTGTGTGTGTGTGTGTGTGTGTGTGAGTGAGTACACACTTGCACCAGTGCAGGCATGTGTGCTATTGCATGTGTCTGTGTGTATAACCGTGTGTGTGTGTGTGTGTGTGTGTGTGTGTGTGTGTGTGTGTGTGTGTGTGTCGGGACTGGGGGGGGGGACAAAGTAACACAGCCAATATACCAACAATGAGAGCCAACAGGAGCTCCAGCTATGACAACAAGAACCACAAAGACTCACAAGTACACTTTACTCTGTATACTTTCTCTGATATGTATTTGACTTTTGATTTCTATTGATATTTTTCTATTTTTCTGTCTTGACCTTTATATTGTATTCAGTATGTATCTCTTTATTATGGGACTGTGTACTGTAAGTTCATTGTTAGTATTGTTGGGGGCGGGACAAAAAGAACACGTATTGTACTGCTAACTGGGGAAATCTGGAAACTTAAAAATCATAAACAAAACAGCAAACTATGAAGGACACAGATACTTCAAATATATATATACAGTATATATTTCTCTGTGTAGGCCTACCAATTATTTATCGGTCAATTTCATATTGCAATATTGTCTAAGATATTATTTTAAATAGTATTTTAATATATTGATATGAAATTATGTTTTATACAGTGTATTTATTGTTTTGTTGGTTCTCTATATCATCTCCAAACCATTAAACTGCATGTAAGCGTGTAAAGCACTACCAGATTTGCGTTCCAATCATATCATACGTGTCGTAGGCTCATATGTGCTCATGTCTTTTAGCCACACAGTCTTTTTCTGTCAGTAACAGTTGATATCATTGGCAGTGTTAGAGATGTGCATTAAGTTTTAAAAAAAGAAATCTGCAGCACGGATGACGAAGCGTCTGATTAGAGCCGTGACCGCGTACGAAACCACATCCGCTTCTCTCCACGTGTACAGGAAGATCACGGCTTTTTTGTGTTTTTGAAAACGCGGTGGATTCAACACGCTTATTCACGATCATGACGAACCGCCGCGCGGCGGGTTTTGGAAAACGCTTCGTTCCGTTCTCAACAGTAGAATCAATGTGACTCTTTATGAGGTAGCACTGCATGAAGCCTTGCGACTGTTTTTGACGTGTCTTGTCACTTGTTAGGTCTTAAGTATAACGCTGTCACGTTCACCTGAATGTAGAAAATCCAGGGGTTAAATTGGGATTTAGTTCTACCATATATGAGAAGAGGCGGGCTTTTAAAAAGCAAGGGGAAGAAGAAAAAAAAGAAGCTTTTTGTCTCGTTATGAACCAAATAAAAATCTGATGATTCTGTAATTTCACTGTGTGTTGGTTCTCTCCTGCTCCCTCCCAGTTTAACCCCTGACCCTTTGTGTCTGTAGACCCGGGCCCACATGTACTTGAATAGATTTGCAGAAAAAGTCCCACTCTCTGGGGGATCTTAACCCGTATATAGAAAGAATGTGGTCCTACCCGAGCTTTATAGTGATTATCGTGTAAGAAAAGGACCGTATTTTATAAGAAAATACAAAATGAACCAGTTTAAACAGCAGGATGGTAGCCAGATACATTGTGCACCCTGAAAGCCTATTGAAATACATTTTGACCCGAGTTCACTCAGTAGAGGCCACTGACTTTCCCCCCCCCCCCGCCCCCCCACCGGGTTCCTCACGTCTCTGATTCACCTGCACATCATCACCATCATCATCACCCTCATCAAACACGCAGCCCCGCCTTCTCCACGCGAAGACACGCGGTTCAAAAACAAAGTTGGTGCTAACCGTTAAAGTCTCATGACTTGGAAACACTCTCCATCTTCAGCTCTCTGGGGGGTGGGGGGGGTGATAATGTTGAATGAGAGAGTCGTTGGCGACCGTCAGTGCCAGATGCATTCTCTCATGTCCTGCCTTCATTATTCCACCAGAGAAACGATCCCTTCTAACATTCCAAAGGGGAGGTCAGGAGGCGTGGCCACATGAAATATCTGTCCATATGTTCACTGTAACTGGACGTTCTTCTCTCCCATGTTTCTTTTCTTTCCTATATGGCCTCTTTGCAAAGGCGGGTATATTGTATTTGATGTGTGTATTTTTAAAAAGAATAACTACATCTGTGTATTGTTGGTGCCTTTTTGTCAGGTTCAGTTGGTTGGACTTGTCTGTCTGCCGCCATTTTTGGATGGAGGGGGGGGTTCTTGCTCTGCTCCCGATGGAAACACTGCCTTCTACTCTAGAGGAGGTACTATGGTAGAATATGATTCTCATTATCCACGTGATATCTCTAAATAAATGCAGCTCAGATGATATTGGTGTCTTGAAACAAAAACAACTTTCTATCTTGTTGTTGATTTTCCTGTGGGGGCAGATTTATTCCACACATCCGAAAAAACTACCATCCGAAGTTGAACATTTCACAGTGATATGTACAACCTTTATGCAGGAGACTAACTGACGACTATAGAACAACGTGTGCGTATCTATATGAACACATCTGTACACACAGAAGAAATACATGTGAAATGTGTTGAGATAAAGCTTTGCTTGATTGTGGATCTCTGGGACAGCAGCCGGGGGGGAAAAAAGCGACCTTGTGTTCGACCAATGCCTGTTCATCTAACTCTGTGGTCATCTCAATGTTTAATCTTGAATAAAAACTTGTTTACAGCAAGTCAGATAAGCGTGTATGTAATCAACCAAACGTACGATAACCCATCAGTTTATTATAGCACTGACGCAATTGGCTGGAAAAATGGAAGACATTCATGGAGAATTAATAATGTAGAGTAAAAGACGGGATAGAAACATGAAAGGGAGAGTTATAGAGCTACAAAAATAGTATACTGTAACATGCAGTACCCCAAACATGCCACTAGAGAGCATACGTCCCCTGTTTTGGGAGTTAATCCTGTTAACACTGTTGTCTAATACACTGTGAAACAGGCAGACAAAGGCGGAGGGCATTTAGACTGGGCATACATCAGATCCATTCAACGGATGATGATATTTATTTATGCTGCAGCAGTTTCTGCCTTCGACAAATAACAGTTAAAATAGACGAATTGCTTACCTTTCCTCTGTCGTTGGTTTGTTAAATGGAAGCCTCCGCTACTCGAGTATGAGACACTAATTAGGACACACACACACACATGATGTAAGGTAACAATGAAACAATACAACCTCATTCATCCCCAAACATAAGTCTTATTTTGCTCAACACCTGTGGGTGAAATCAACATGAGCATCCTCGGTGGTCAGCAGTGTTTTTACCCGCTGTACACGGCTCATATTCTCCAGGAACAAACACACGTCTTATTCACAATTTGACACTTCGTCTTTCACCTCAGTCCCCAAAACAAGTCCTGATATTAAGGCCTTCTTTTTCTTTTTCACACACATTAGCAAGCAAGCATGTAGCTAATTATCGTCATAGTTCACACGGAGCAACACATTTCTTATTCTGCAGTTTCTCTTCAAAGACCTCAGATAGAAAATACTATAAAAATGTGTACAAAAGAACAAAAAGTATTATTTACAGCAATTATTGGATATGGATATACATAAAAGGATAGTGCAATGAACATGCCATAATAATATGGCAGCACATGCCTCTGTTGGGTGCACACCTACTTTAATTGAGCCCCCACCTTTAAACTGGTTATGTTGGTGACCTCCTTCTGCCTCCACCACCGCCTTGTGTTTGTATAGTTGTCTCCTTTGTTTCACGCTCCCCCCCCAGGACTCTTTTAAACTGTGATTCTAAACTGAATGTTATCAACAGGATCTGTTCCCGGTTTCGGGGTAATTACCACATTGACTGTGTTGTGCCCCACCAAAACCTGTAGTGTTGTTCCCACTTCACACTGGGTGGTGGTAATGAGACTGAGCCCATCTGTGAATTTGAATGGGTCCACGGAGTCTCGGTCACAATGGTCTAAATAATAATACATTGTATTTATGGGCGCCTTTCACTCCACTCAAGGATACCTTACGTGTACAAATAATACGAATAAAAACAGGTACACAACCGTAAAAACGGACCAAACATAAACACAAAAACATCGACAGATAATGCATTTGTAATTGTGTAAATGTAAAGGTTTAACCAGCAAACGTATAAAGCTTGATTCTCCTAATCTCTTCTTTTATTTACATGGTTAAATCAATTCAACTAAGTACGTTTACTCAAACGCTGTGCACACAATGTTCAGCTTTACTTGAGTCGGCCATTTCTTCGACTACATTTCAGAGGCAAATATTGGTACTATTTACACCAGGTGTACATGACAGCTCAATGTAAGCCTGGTTGCTTTACGGATGATTTCACGTACAAAACTATCCATTTTATTAACATATGATCCATTGTACCCAATGCTACATGAAGTAGCATTAGCCCCTGTGTGTACATTATAATGCTACGTAGGCTACATATCAATGTGGGCTATATCACACATTAAATAATAAATGTAACTGCATGAGTGGCCTACTTTTACCTCAAATGACATTAAAGATGATTCTGTACTCTTGCTGAAGCAGCATTCGTGAGTGTAGGCCCTTATCATGGTATAATGGAGTATTTTTTGTATACTTTTACTTCAGAAAACACCTCTTCCACCAGGCCTCCTGCTCTTTTAAACCGGACACGACAGAAAACAACTTCCTTGGTATTTTTCTTTGAAGGTGTTGATGTTGCTCACTTTATAATGATTAGATATAATACTCTTCTTCGTCTCTTGTTTATCTCGACGGGTCAAAGTTCACCTTTTCATCACATTCAACTCAAACAAACCCCCTCACTTCATACAATGTTCTGGAAATTTGCCGCGGCCCTCTTTTTTTTTTTTTTTTTTTTTTTTACTTCTTTCTTTTTTTTTCACAAAATGATAGTCGACTTGTCCAATCGCGGCTCAGGTGGAAGCTTGTCCCCGCCCCCTTTTTGGCTCGTGGAGGTGCCTGGACTAATCAGCGCTCGCCTCCGGGTGTTCAGCCATTTTGTAAGAAAATCAAGCAAGTCTGCCGCCCTACCTTCGCTTCAGACCTGCAGTTTTTTTCTTGTGCAATGGACGGGTAAGTGAAAAAGAACCACACTTACACTCATTTTAACACGGAAACACCGCCGTGGGATCTGTTTCCACACGTCGGTTCGCTTAGTAGACCGTTTTAATCCAGCCGGCTGCTTCACTTTACCGTTTAACCGGGAAAGTTTGAAACAGTTTTTTTCTTCTCTCCCATCAAAACATGCAACAGTTAGCAGCCGCGTATGCTAACTAGCAGCTACCGCTAACAAACGTTAGTTATGCGTTTGTATTATCGTGTTATGCGAGCGGGACTACCGATAAGTGAACGTTAATGTCACTTTAAAGAGAGTTGTGGTTTGAATACACTTTATTACATTTTTTTAACGGATAAAAAAAGTGGCGACACTCGTTAGCTAGCGCGTACAGTACGTAACGGTGCTAACTACCTTGGTAACTTGGGTTTGAGTGCTAGCTAAGGCAACGTGTCTCATTTCCGCATTCATTTGTCTGCGGAGTGCCAGGGCCATGTTGAAGATGTGTGGCCTGAACATTCCCGTTGATTGAAGCAGGGACTTCTGTATACGTACTTATTTTAAACAGGGTAGGATGTTTTAATCAAGTGTGTTTTTTAGCCTTTCGATCAGCTGAATTCGACAGTTTAAGGGATTTTCAACCCCCAAAACAACTCGACGTAGATTTGGCCGTTGGAGAGTTGTATTATGACTTGTTCGTAATGCTAACTCTAAGTTTGCTCCTATGTTTTGCCTCTACAGCCGCCTAGACGCTGACTTGTACCCTCTGGGAGCCGGCTACGTCCCTGAAATCGAGTAAGTACTTTGTTTGTTTGTGTGTATTTTCGCACAGCTGACTTGAGCTCGAATTATTAAGTTTATTTTTGATACATTTATGAATTTCAAGCTTCATAAATGACTATATCATCATATCATAAAAAGGCTACCATCATTTTGTGTTAATAAATACCGAGTTTATACAGTGTGGACTAATCATGGATTGTGGTTTGTTTTTTGTTTTTTTTACTTCCTGTATAATTATGGTGTTTCTTTCTCTTTCACAGCAGTGTCCATGACATATCAGTTGGCACAAAGGTAGGCAGTTTTTGAGTAATCTTCTCTTTGCAGCTCTGCATCTTTCTCACTTTTCCTTGTCTCACCGGCCAGACTTTATTATTATTATTATTATTATTATTATTATTATAGTCTTTATTTAACCAGGTTTTTCCCATTGAGATCCAAGATCTCTTTTGCAAGAGAGACCTGGCCTGGTCACGACAGGATGTTAAAGTGTGTGTCGTTAAGTAAAGCCCCTGACATGGTCTTTGCCAAGTAAATACTGTAGTTGTACATGTATGAGTGGCGTTGCTTGTGATACTCAATGGATCGCCTGTAGGTGTTGTAGTTTAATATATATATATATATAATATATAATATGCATGTGCGTGTGGGATAATTGGATTTACCTCCTCCATCAAAGTAGCTTTGAGATCAGTTGAGTAGTTTTCATTGCATTTATTCCTGTGACAGGGATGTTCCCCAGCAGCCAAATACATTTTTAGGCAATGGTGGTTTGAGAGATTTTCAGTGGAAATGGAAAATAACTGTACAGGCACTGGGGACTCGAGTCACATAGTCTGTCAGTTCGCAAGAGCTTCCTCTATAATTACAGAACTGCTGTCCAAAGCCATTTTTCATGTGTAATGAGTTTTCAGTTGCCGACTGGCTCTCTTTTTTTAAAGATTGATTATATACAATGGTCAGCACATATAGGTTGCAGCTCATTTCTAGACTGTGGACATGGAATATTTGATAATTCAATTTGAATAGACTATCTGAGGGGTGGGGCTTTGTTTTCCTGTTTCTGGTGGCTTGTGCTGCAGCAGGGAAATGAAACTTCCTGTTGTTTGTTTTGTGTGTTCCTTAATAGCATGTTGGCCCCACTGGAATGTTAAGAAAGCAGCCGAATCCTGCCTGGCGCTTGATATTTATTCAGCTTTGTTTCTAGCACAGGACTCAACAAACACTAGTGAAACAAATCCACAAAGCATTGTCTGTTTTTAACTTTTCCACCGATGTTGTATGCTTATGTAACTGGAATAACAGCCATGTTTTGCATGTTTGTGTGCGCAAACGTGTTTAAGGAGGAGCACATTTGTTTTCAGCAAACTGCCAGTTGTTAACTTGCGTACCCAATAAAAATGCCTGCCTCAGTGATCCTTGGTAACAGTGCCTGGTGCAGATATGTGTAGGAGGAGTAATTGAACTCAAGTTAGGGCTGTAGCCATTCCGCCTCAACTGTCTTCATCCTCCAGGCCAAAGGTCTTTTCACTGTTTAAACAAGCACTGTGATGCACACACCCGTAACTGGGACACACCCCACCCCCTCTATTCATTACTGTAAGGCCTGTTGTTTTTCCAACATGTAAACAATCCTCAGTTTTAATGGCTGCTGAACGCTACTCAAGATTTGATTTCCCCATGTGACTTTTTTCCCTTCTCCTTTTGAACCTTGGTGTTTAATGGATTTGATGTATTGTGGTAATGATGATGCTGAGTTATGGAGCTCTGCCTTGCTGGAATCTGTAATTATTCCGTCTGGGCAGAGCGTCTGGCATTCCGCGGTCACATTCCTATCTCCCCCCTCCAGCCCCGGGAGGCACAGCTCCCTGCCCCCTCTCCGGAGGCTGATCACATGGCTGTACCTGTGCTCTTCCCCTTTGTGTTTTACTGAGAGATTACCACCCACCCACTCTCCCAGAGTCCTAAATAAGGTCGCTTGGAGACGTCGACTCAAGTACAAATTAATCATGTCAGATTTAGTTTCCTTATAAGATAATAATATGTTTCCCTCCCAAATGCTGCAAAAGCCCCCATACGCTCCCTTTTCTCCCACATCCGTTTGATGCAATGCAAACCAGGTGTGATGTGGTGTACAGGGCAGGGAAATTGCTCGCAGTCCATGTTCCCTTTTCTAAAATTAAGTTCAAGGCAGGCCATTGTCAGCGAACAGTTTCAGCATGTGGGCCAGTAATGTGTCATCATTTCCTCACTGAAGGTTACTATTATACCGTCAGCGCCCCGAGCGAACAAAAGATGTGAACAAGTCAATACGCGTTTAGTGGGTTTTTGTTGGAAAATGGGTTTGGCACCGTGTTGGAGTCGACTACCAAACCAGTTTCAAGCTCTTATTTTTCTTTGCTTTGTAACTTAACTTTGTGCTGCACTGCACAATAACCGCACTCCCTCCAAAAGCGCTGGGCGTATTCTTCAGTCATTTGTTAGACAATCCCCTGTGTGCTATAGACTGCCTTAGCTCTGTGGTTATTTTTAGAATGAGGAAGCAGGGGTGGGGGACAGCAACCATCAGTCCCCAGAAGGAAGTTGAGCAAAACTCTGGAACCAGGCCTGATCTCGCTGCTCTTCCTGTTTGGAGCCAGTCTGCTGACTGATAATGTGACATTGCCCAGCCACAAGCATCGAGTTAGACGAGAGTCACTTCCTTCATTTCCTCATGGCTTGCATCTGGCCCTGTCCTGTTTATCTAGCAAAAAAATGTTTTTTTTTACATTTTCTTCTCACCAGCTAGAACACAGCACACTCTTTAGCCATTAATGTTTTAACCAATCATTACCATTTAAAAAAACCCTACTTTTTGGCCTTTTTTTCCTCATCTTGTCAGAGACTGCACCTCAGTCATCTTAGCTCAGTGATTGCCTGCCATGTATGCATTCCATTTATGTAGTTTTGAACCTTTGCCAAAGTAGGAGGGCCCCTGATCCTGAAGTTAAGAGGCATAGGAATGTCTCTAAGTTGATGAATTCAGATAGCAGACCGTGTGGGCCTCCGAGAGAGAGTAAACGGCTCAGCCAAACCATCTGGAAGTCAAAGGGTAGTTTATTCTACTGCGTACAGTGTTGTGCTCACATGGCAACTAACTCAGTACCCCACACCATCCCTTTTAGTGTTCCCCCTCGGATCACCTCATTCCTGCCCTCATGAGTAGACTTTGCAGCCTGACTGGAACCCCCACCACCTTGCATAATTTAAAGGCCAAGATTCACAAGGTGGAGTAGAATGCTAGCAAACCTGCATGACTGGTTGCTGTTAAAACGCTCTAGGGCTCTTCAAATCCCAGAGAGTCCTCGGGGCTCCATATGTGTGTGTGCTGCCGTGTAACAATGCCCCTAGTCTCAGCCAGAACAGGACCGGCATTGTAGACTGTTGCAGAGCTTAGGCTGCTGAGCCACTTCTTGTGACTGCTGTACTTCATCTCGCACAACCACAAACTCGCACACAACCATGAGAACAGCTCTGAAACGGCACTTTATATCTACTAGAGCGAGAGGACAGACACGGCTGTTTCACCAGACAGTGAGCTAGTGTGGGCTGGGAGTATCTCCATCTTGTCTACCAATCCAGAGGGCTTTAGTGTGTTATCCATCCTCCTAATACTGAATTATGAGATGATGGGTTGTTCCTAGTGACGGCTGCTGTCAAGCGAAGCTGTTCCTGCTGACTGGTGTGCTTCACGCTGAGTTGTAGCCTTTCCCACTTGAGTGTGATTGGTGTTATAAATTGATAATTCGGCACATTGCCCCGGGGTCAGAAATAATAGCGGTATGTGACTTTAGATGAGGTTAAGTACTAGAAATGACTCTTTAAGCAGAGTATAAAATGGATTGTGATGGCATGATTATGATGAGAAGTCGGATATCTTTGCTGACAAGCTCGTTCATTTAATTCTTCCTGTTGAGAAAGGTGGGGTGCTTCTCAAGTGGGTTTGCTGAATCCTCTTTTGGCTATCAGATTACTCCTGCTTTATCACACAATGGCTCAGTAATATGAGAGCTGTGCTCTCCACCTGCTATGCCGGCCCTCATTGGTGAATGCAATGAAGTGAACCATTGTTCTTGTCTCTTTTCTGCAGAGGGGATCCGACGAACTCTTTTCTTCCTGCATATCCAACGGGCCCTATATCATGAACTCAGGTAGGGGGGTTGCCATGGAAGGGTGAATCCCTTTTTTTTTTTATTGAAGTACTTGTCGTTTGTGTTGGTCTGTGTTGCCATGGTGATCAATCCATTATTCAAGAAGAACCAGAGCCTTCTGTTCCCTCCCTGATCGTATCTGCTTCTGTTTTTTCTTTTTTTCTTGCAGCCAATGGCAACGACAGCAAAAAATTCAAAGGTGACGTCCGCAGTCCTGGTGTTCCGTCACGCGTGGTCCATGTACGCAAGCTGCCCAATGACATAAACGAGGCTGAAGTTATTAGCCTGGGACTGCCCTTTGGGAAGGTCACGAATTTGCTGATGCTGAAAGGGAAAAACCAGGTAAGGACTGATGGATGCAGGTCTGCTCACAAAACCTGTTACTTGCCCTCCTGGGTGAAATGTGTCTTCGGGCTTCTGTCCTGACCAGATCATTGTGACAATGACTCTTTTTTTTTTTTTTAACACATCACAATTCTACTCACTGAGATTCATTTTTAGAATGTCTTCATTATTTCCCATTTTCTTTTACCTGTTCTGTGTCGAAACAAATGCATCTTTTTGCTAAAAACCAGAAGATAATGGACAGTAAAAAGCTCATAATGAGGATATAACGGACCTGTTAAATTATTATGAATGCTTACTAAACGTTGCCTCAGAGTTGCACCTTTTTTTAACATGTGATGGGCAGAAAAATGTAGTAATATTCTCTCATCCTTCCCTACAGGCATTCTTAGAAATGACCAGCGAGGAGTGTGCACAGACGATGGTGAGCTACTACTCCTCCGTCACCCCCGTCATCAGAAGCCACCCCATTTACATGCAATACTCCACCCATAAGGAGCTCAAGACGGACAACTCCCCCAATCAAGTGGTAAGGATCTGCTCTCAGACACACACACTTGCTTTTCAACTGTTGGGATTTTAATTTACTCTAGTCATTGCTAGAGCTGTGGTGTCCTTTAATTAATTTTTATCAGTGCAATGTAATGTTTGTGGGGATTTCATAAGTTATAGTTTAAATATGGCAACTGTATCACCTACATTCAATCATTCATTTTATTTGCGTACTTCTCTGCATCATACTGAGAATGTCCTCTTTCTTTTTCCTATAGCGTGCCCAGGCCGCTCTGCAGGCAGTCAATGCACTGCATGGAGGTGGGATGGGAAGCATGGCCATTCCTGCAGATGTAGCTAGCATGGGGGGGGGAGCGGGGTCCCAGAGCCCTGTGCTCCGAGTCATCGTGGAAAACCTCTTCTACCCCGTCACCCTGGATGTATTACACCAGGTACGGGCAGTTTTTGTCATTTCTATAAACAAATAAAAAGCAGTAAAACAGAAAAAATTAGCAACCTTCTTGTAAATTTTGATAAATCCTTGCTGTTGAATTTAACTCTTTACTCTTGAGATGCAAATATATTCTGTTTGCTTATTATCCATACAGTTTTAATGAAAATGTGTGTTTTGATGTCTGCCCCTCCCAGATTTTCTCTAAATTCGGCACTGTGCTGAAGATCATCACTTTCACCAAGAACAACCAATTCCAGGCTCTGATCCAGTATGCCGATGGCTTGACGGCTCAGCACGCCAAACTGGTAAGACTGGTATCACGAATGCTTTTTGTCACGCCACTGTTGCAGTTAGGGTTTGAGGTTCAGTGCAAACATTATCCGACCAATTGATCCAACACAAAACTGTTGTTAAAATCACCAGTGTCAAACGCATGACGCGTCATTTAATTCTCCGATATCGTTCTCAGTCTCTGGATGGACAGAACATCTACAATGCCTGCTGTACCCTGAGAATCAGCTTCTCCAAGCTCACCAGCCTCAATGTCAAGTATAACAACGACAAGAGCCGGGATTACACCCGACCAGACCTCCCCACTGCAGACTCACAGCCCTCCCTTGACCACCAGACCATGGCAGCTGCAGCATTTGGTAAGATTGGGGCGTGATTGGAAGAACAGTGTACCCACAGGGGCTCAAGAGTATTAACAATGCATTGAATTTAATCTCAAAATAAGGCCTTTTAAAGGAGTTGGATTTAGTTTACATTGACGTGTGTGAGACCTCTGGTGCAAATCAGTCCGAGCAGAGAATTAAAATGCATTCTAAACGGTATTTTAAAGTATTAACTGATCATTACTGCAATTACACATTTGATTTTTGTTCTTATTTTTGTTCTATTGTCTTTGTTCCTTCTTGTCCCAGCTGCTCCGGGCTTAATCTCAGCCTCTCCTTATGGTGGCGCTCATGCCTTCCCCCCAGCATTTGCCATCCAGCAGGCATCCGGTCAGTTCACAAACCTTCTTTTACCCTACCATTAATTTCATATTTTGGAAATATATGAATAATGTTGGCATCAAGGCTGGTGCTATATTTACCTCACCAGATCCCATTTTCAGGCAGACAGCAATAAGTAAAAGTGAAGGTGATTTTATGTATCCATTAGGCCTGACGATGCCTGGTATTCCCGGCCTGGGGGCCCTGGGTGTGGGCCATGGCGGCATGGCAGCCGCCGCCGCCGCCGCTAGCCGACTCGGCCTGTCGGGGCTCACTGCCTCGGGGGGGCACCACGTCTTATTGGTCAGCAATCTGAACCCTGAGGTCAGTAGATTCAAACTATTCACTCGACTTAACAGTTCTACATCCAGCAGTGCTTTAAATGTGACAGTGACATCATAGACCTGGATTTGTTTGCTCTCCCATCCCCCCCACTCCCCCATCCCCATGTGATCAGATAACCTCTGTTTTTAACGAGAAGGGGGTCGTCCAGTCAAACGTCTTCTCTTTCAGGACCTCTCTGTTTGACCAAACCTGCTGCATTTCTGACCTGCCACTTTGCTCACTGTGAATTTTAAGTTTATTCAAAACACTAACTTCTTTTTTTTTTTTTTTTTTTTAAACTTACCATTTCATATCTTCATTTTTGTCCGTTAGTTGAAATCATTCTTGAGTTGTTGGAGAGACAATATTACTTTTCTTGGTATTTTTTTAAAAGTAATACACCCATGTCCATGATTTAGGTCATTCCTATATAGTGAGTAGAATGTATAGTCTGTCACACTCATTACATTTATTGTAGTTTTGTAGTCCTTACATTAAGCGTGTTAATTTGAATATCGGCTTTTAAACCAGGATTATTAAAATTGACATTCAGATTTGACTGTTTTTTATTCTAATGTACTTTTAAATCTCTACAAACATAGCCTGTAAATCAAAGTACATATTGTCTCTGCCTTTTTCTGTATTTCATTGTTAATCTTTTTTTCTCTTCTTTTTCTCCTAGTGTTCCCATAGTGAAGTGCATTTTAATTTAGCCAGTTCTACTGTCTGAAGCACTACATTTCTTTGTGTATACTGACCTTGTTTTTTACTTCCTTGTTTCTCTCTCTTCTTTCTGTCCCCCCCTCCCTCTTTGTTTTAAATCCCCCTCACCTCTACTCTTGCCAACTGACTGCACGCCCCACAACCAATTGTTCCCTCTGTCCTCCCCTCTGCCATTCCTCTGTTACTACAACCCCTCTTTCTTCCACCCACCCTCTTCCTCCCCCAATCCATCATCCCAAATTTGCACACCACCTTAATTTAAAACGCAACAAAAACACAACATTGGCACCTCATTGGTCCCCCTCATCATCTGCCCTACACTCCCTTCTTCCCTCCTCTCTCATGCTGTTTGACTCCTCTCCTCCTCCTCCTCCTCTTCATCGTCTTCGTCCCTCATGCCTCTCCTTCCTCCATGGTACTGTGGCCTTCCTGTGGACCTCGCTGCCTGTGGCCTGCGGACATGTCCCGACTCCACTCCACTGTCCTCCACTCCGCTCCGTCTCTTTTCCCCTGTCCCCTGTTCCCTATCCCCCTTTGGCCCCATGTCCCGCTGCTCCCCCTGCTGTCTCTAAAGAGCGTTACGCCACACTGCCTCTTTATTCTTTTCGGTACGTTATCATCCTTTCATCTCCTTTTTTTATTACTACTGTTACCTGGCAAGGTGGGCATGTCTTGTCTCATGTTGTTGGCTTTGTTTTTTAACCGCTGATGGCTCGGCATCAGGCTACAGGGGCTATGAAGGGTGGGGGTGTCTGTTTGTACTGGGGGTTTGTATGACCTGATTTTGGTTGTTGTGGGTTTGTGTGAGGAAAGTGAGGTGAGAGTCACATAAAGCTGCAGCATTTCATTTCTAACGGCAGTGGTTTACTGTCTATGGGCAAAGAACATTAACGTCATTCATCTTCAAAGAGCGCGGCCCCTTAATGGAAATATTGCCTCACTAAATGGAAACGGGGATCATTTTTGTTTTGGGTGTGAGCCGGGAATCTAAATTCTAAAGCATCACCCTCAGGAAGAGGATAAAAGTCAACACTTTATTTGGTTCTGCACGCTCCAATCTTAAGCCACGACATTTCAGGAAATCTCATTTTTGTTGAGTTTATTTTTTCCTGCGTTTGCCTCGAGTCGCACAGCAATAGAACAGACGTACACACATGAAATGCTGCTGCTTTTTAGTGATCGTGAGTTGACATATCCCTTGGATTATGTCACCATATTTTATTTTTGCGGTTTGTCTCAGTTTCTCTTATGTAGGTATGTGCATGTTTAGTTTACATCTGCATGTCATTCTTTTAAGCCCTCGAGTTGTTCAAGTAATCAACCTTTTCTTCACTGTAGAGGGATCAAACCAATCAAAACCACTAATTTAACTACTCTTGATTTATTTTTTTACCTTCAAATCACTACCTCTCCCTTCTCAACCATTATAGCTCACAGCATCTGTGTAATTCTAATCTCAGAGGGCTCATGTAGGATTAGTTGTAGAGATCCCATGCAGAATTGAACGTAAAATGAGTAGAGTAGCCTTAAAATGACTTGGTACTCAGACGGTGTTTATTAATTAGCAATATGAATGTCCCTGTTGTGATGGTTTACATTGTTTTTGTTGCCGTGTCTGACTGTGTGGCTCCTGTTAAGGCTGTGTTCTTCATTGCGCTTGTATCGTGACCCCTTCCTCTTCCTCCCCAGGTGTGTACGGCGATGTGATGAGAGTGAAGATCCTCTTTAATAAAAAGGAGAATGCTCTGATCCAGATGTCTGACAGCACACAGGCTCAGCTAGGTAGCTACACTCGCCATCTTTCCTTTCATCCCGTTGACTTCACACTGTTGAGTCAAATGAATTAACGTTGTCCGTGTCTCTCAGCTATGAGCCACCTGAACGGCCAGCGTCTTCACGGCAGGGCCATGCGCGTGACGTCCTCCAAACACACCACAGTGCAGCTTCCCCGAGAAGGCCACGAGGACCAGGGGCTCACCAAGGACTACAGCAACTCACCGCTGCATCGCTTCAAGAAGCCCGGCTCCAAAAACTACTCCAACATCTTCCCACCCTCGGCAACACTCCACCTCTCCAACATACCGTGAGTGCTGCCGCAGGAGCCTCATTTTCATTCCCACTCTCCCCGGCAGCTTTTGTGCCGTAAGCTTTTTCCTTTGCAGCCCTGACTCATTCTTTTCTATATTTAGTGCTTGGATTTAGTAGTTGTGACAGTGTTTTCTGAATCCTTAGATTTGAATCAGGCTTCTTGTTTCACAATGCTGTTGAATAAACAGGCAAATGAGGAAAAAGGACTGCAAACTCACAAATGCTTTATGTTAATCCATTCCTCCTCTGCTCTCAGGCCGTCTGTGGTGGAGGATGACCTCAGGAGGCTTTTTGCCAGCTCAGGAGCCACAGTCAAGGCCTTCAAGTTCTTTCAGTAAGTCTCAGTCCAGTCACTCCTCTTTTCTTCAATTGTTGGGTCCTTACGGGTTTCTTTCTTCTGATTATTGTTTCATTTCTGGATAAGATGTTCTGTAAAGCACATCTGTCACAACATAGCAAAGGGCAAGCAAATCTCAGAAAACCAGGCTCTTTTAAAAACACATTGTTCCCTCTTTATTCAACAGGAAAGACCGCAAGATGGCCCTGATCCAGATGGGCTCAGTCGAGGAGGCAATCGAGTCCCTCATCGAGTTCCACAACCACGATCTGGGAGAGAACCACCACCTTCGAGTGTCCTTCTCAAAGTCTACCATCTGAGTGCCTCTCCTCCTCCCTCCCAAGTCCGTTTCCATCCGAAGGCTGCTTTTTAAGTGGCTTTCAGTGGAAATGACCACCATGACATTCATGGCTGTGTTTCTTTGTAGGATGTTGCTCCCTTCACCGTTCCCCCACGTCAATAGGTTTATTTGATTGTGCTTCCAAGTCACCAAAACTTTCTTTTAATTTACAGTTTCACAAACGGTCAATTCAACGTAAAATACAAGAGATTTTAAATTGAAGCAAATATGGATATATCCTCTTGCCACACACAAATTGATTGATTGCCATTCTACATTTGTTTTTATATGATTTAGTCCCGTTAAATTGGCCCAAAAAAGACAAAAAAACCCTACATGCCTCAGTATGTTGGACTTTTCCACTAGGGGGCGTCGTTTCCTCTTCCCTTTTGTGACGCTCAGCGATACTCGTGCCGTTAATGATGTAAACGCTGCCCACGTATTGGAGCAAGTGTAATGCGACGAGGTCCAAACTCAGGAATCAGTAAGTGGAATGTCAAGTCTTTCTGGTTCCAGTTCAGGACGGCTTCTTGGTACTCGAACCCTTTAATTAATTTGAAATGTAGGCGGGGCCTTGGGGAAAAGAGCAACATTCTGCAATTAAACATTTTGATGTTGGAGGTAAAGTAGGGGCAGCTGATGAACAGTCACTTTAGACCAAATCACAAAGAAAAGAAGACACCCTCCACCAGACGCTCATGTGGATGAATCCACACCAGACACACTTCAGCATTCCCTTTACTATGATAGTAGTGTGGATATATCTATGTGTGTGTATGTGTGCCTTTTTTTTAAAGCCACTTTCAACCTGTTTGGCCAGTTAGAAACAACGGTTTGATACAAAGGATTTTCTCTCTTTTTGTTTTCCCCCCCAAACATGAATACAGTATCCATTTAGATTTTTATCTACCTGCCTATTTGCTTCGGGGATCCGTACCACTATGTGAAATCTGGATGCTTTTTCCTTTCATATCCGTATCTACGTCGCGTGCCTTACTTTGCCCCGACCACATTGCCTTAAGCATCGTTCTGGATTTATTTGAGAAGACGTGGCTCGCTCTCTCTTCATGCCTTTTGGTATGTACCAGCATTGTTAAAATCGGGGGGGGGAAGTGGCTCATTCAATCTTCGGTTTCTTAAAAACAAAATGTTTATCCTGGGATTTGTATGCATATATCCCCATTCCATGTACGTAGAAACTATGAATGTACGTCAGTTAGGTGCCTAATATCTTGCTAGGTGATGTAGCGCTGTTAGGTGTAGCAGGACGTCGCGCTGTATGCAGCCTTCCTGTCTTACAGTCCCCATTCACCTCCATGTAGTCCTCTCCCTACGGACCGGGGTGTTTGGTGGCGTCATTTAACCATATTATGTTCATTTATATGTAAACACCTATATATTCATTTATCTTTTCTTTTAATTGTTAGCATTTACATGTGTATCACTGCGAAGCTTAATGGGTGCTTATGTGTAGAGGCTGGGTTGATCGTTCCCACAGTGCCTTGTGTTTTATAATCCGAGGCTGAAACACGTTGTGGCCGGGGTCGGTTGTCCTTTCTTACTGGTGTTCAGGTGATTTCTCTGCCTGGTCTGCGGCGATGCCTTAACCCCGTTTATTCAGGTGACCTACCTGTGAGAGGGCGGCTCTGAGACATCAACAGCACTGTCTTAAAAACCCGTTTATTCCCCCTTAAATTCAGGATAGCAGAACCTCGAGGATGGGCCAGCCCTCGCCCGGTCCCGTCTGTTCTTCAGTGCACTTTTCCTCAGTGATCGGTCCACGTTAGCGCCACGCTAGTCTTAACGTCGTCACATTCCTGCGTGCCTCCAGCACCAGCCTCCACCTGTAGGTTTGACCACATACAGATGTGCTCTGTCTCTATTTTTGTAACAGATTATTATGCATGAAGCTTCATGTAGCTACAGGCGGTTATTGCTGTTAAGGACCAAAGTATCTTCTACCCTTGCTGTTGTAGTGATTCCTCTTTTTCCAACAAGTACACGAGGCCTCGTTTCCTTTTCTTTTTTTTTTTCTTGGACAAATGTCACATGAAGTTAATGTTTGGGTATCAGCCTATACTGTATATTGTATCCCATTTGTGTTGGATTGACATTACAAAGAGCTTACTTGGTAGACATTGCTTTAGATGGATACTTATTGAACCACAGTCTTAGCTGTGACGTTGACGGTGTAGAAGGTCGTATGCCTTTCCAGTTTTTGTTTAAAGCTTTTATGTTTCTCTCTTTTATATGGGGGCGGGGTGGGGTTATTATATATGAAGCGGGATTGATGGTTGTATATATTCATGTTTTTGTACCACAATCATTTGGATTATATCCACTTTACGTTCAAAACATGTATATTTTGATAAGACAATAGACCTATTGAGCTCTGCGGAGCTGTAAAAACAAAAAAAACCTTTTGTAACACAAAGACATTAAACCTATCTGAACACAGAAGTGTCTCTGTATGTGCCCCCCCCCCCCCCCCCCCTCCTCCTTTGCCATTCTGTTCTCGTCTCTTGCATCTTCCGCTGCCTTCAATAAATCTTTAGTTTGTTCCTTCTTCCATCTGGCCTCATTTGGTTTCTGCCTCTTCCCTTCTGTCCTGTGGAACTGCTGCTCTGTATCGGTTAACACCTCGTAACACTTTCCACATTCCCATCCTGTTTACTACCGGTGGGTTGTTTAATCCTCGTACTGTGTTTCCAACTTCGTACTCATCCCATCTGAAACTTGACTGACTCATCTGGGCCGAGCTCAGACCGGTTCCAATCCCCTCGACGGGGGGCCGATGACGACTGCAGGACGGGGGTTAATTCGATATGCAACGCTGGATTCTTCCTAGTCTCCGTTATTCTGAATAATCCTCCCCCTGCCCTGCTTTGACCTTTTCAGTTTAGCAGGTCTGCGACTCCGAGGAGATGAGCCTGGTTGCTGTGGAAACGAGTCGCTGTATCTCACAAGATGAATAATTAAGATAAAAACACAACAAGCATGGCTATCAGGCGTATCTGACATCCATGTTTAGCACCGAGTTCCCTGGAGGGGATGTGAGGAGGGAACAGAATCCTCAATGACATTCTAGTTATACACGTCCTCAACCACTAGGGGGAGGTCTTGCTCCTCTGCTTGCACTCGGCTTGTCAGCAGAGGTGACTTTACCTGCCACTCGCACAACGTCAATAGTTAGTGGCTTAATCTCTGGAGTCTGCCTGGGCTTTCTGGCATTATTCCTTCTCTCCCCCCTGACTCCCATACAGAGTGGAGGAGAGGATTAACCTCGGATCTTGCCTTCCTTTAGAGAGGGGACAAACGAGTCCACTGGAGTGTGTTTGTGTCTGAGGGGAGCTGGATTCCAGTTGTATAATCCCAGCTGGTTTTGGAGTGTGGTCTTGTATAGAGTGTGCGCCAACTCGGTGTGAATCCTGCAGAGGAAGGAGCTTCCCTTCTCACTTTGTGCTTGAAGGTCAAAGAGATGCTCGTCTCGTACTTACCGACCCCGACTTCAGGATTCATGATGCAGAAAGATGGTGGAGCGCATCATTTCTCTTTAATGTTGCCCTCTGAGCTATCGGAGCAGTCGCATGTTTGCCAAGATATGTTCAGGTACCCGTTTGAAGGTCTTCTGTGTAGTTAGTCAGGGATCCTCCATGGCAGTCAGGTCGGCGCTTTGATGCCGCTTTGATACCTCAGACCCGTGTTTACTCTTTAGTATTTCACTCTGCAACCCGGAGTAATTTGGAGCAGGGAGCTGCACGGAATCCTCTTTGGGATCTACAGAAAATGCAAAGAGATTGCATAATTGGTTGGAAGGGCAACTCCAAAGTAGAGACGTTCCGAGCGTAGTTTTGTGATGTTTTTGGGTTAACAGATACCAGAAGTCACTGGCACAAGTTTAAAAAGCTGAAAGCTCTGCATGTGCAGCAAGGACACATGTTTATTTGCCAGGTGTTGCCTGTGTGAGCTGTTTCAACACCCCAAAAAATGTTGTGCAGTGTAGTCACCGTACCCCACAACCTCTCATTCCTTAGCTGAAACCCGGACCCTTGGGGATGCTCCTGGCTCCATCCAGCGCTGTAAACGAAACCATGTGGGGCAGCAGCGCTCCTTCCACATCTGGCAACATTTATTTACATTAGTACGGCGGCCTCTAATCAAGCAAATACTGGCAAACGCCAAGGCCACACACACAAAGCTGGCGTGGGGCCCCCGAGTGGATCACGAGACTGTCCTCTATATCATTTGTGACATGTTCAATCCCCCCACAAAGGCCACTTAGCGGCTGAGGAAGAGGAGGGGGAGAGACGGAGACTGTGGATGTGCAAGACATGAGAGTTGGCTGGATGTGAATGCTGCTCTGTTAGACAACAGCTTGAAAAGACATACGTTTGGTTGTTTTTTTATGTTTTTAAGATCTGGAGCCGGGAGATAATTCATGTCTATAATTGATGTCTCTCTGGAACGGAGTTAAACTGCAGAGCAATCACAGACTTAACCAGCTCTAAACTCCAGGATTTAACACCCTTTTTTTAAGGAGGCATGCTGACTCTCTGACCCACATTCCTGTTAAGATTTAGGATCTTCTTAAGAGGCCTTTATATCCGAATGCAGCCGATGCTGTGGTGGCCTGGGCAGTGCAGCAGCTTTTAGACTCTATTTCAGGGCGACACGGTGAAGCCTGCAAGGCGAGGTGAAGGATTCCTGTTTGGTCTACAGTGGCTCCCCTTTAAAAAGCCATCAGAGACATCCACCTGTTTACATATGCACGCCTCAGACAGATGTTGAATAATTCATGCAGGGAGGGCGGACAACATGCAGCTGTATTTGGGTTATGGGGGTGCATGGGTTCTCTCTGCCTGAATCCGTGCAGCCCAAATTATAGCATTACTTTGTAGGCAGAGCAGGGCAACAAGAAAAGTAGGCCACTTAGCATAAAGGATCCAACCAGAGGCACAATGAGACGTGAAGATGGAGCAGAAATGTTCAGTTCCATGAGCAGGGATCAGGGGGGGGGGGGGGGGGAGGCCGGCCAGCAGCTCTGCTAATGTGCCTTTCTACAAAATGCAAATGAACTTGTTGCAAATAATTTTCTTGAATCAATTCTCATCTCGTTGGGAGTGGATTG